>NC_039360.1:218643989-218841539 GCF_003573695.1 Papaver somniferum
CTTTTGGTGGGAAGCTGGATACTGGAGTAAAATGGACATTACACATGATCGAGGTACCACTGAAGTACCCTTTTTTGTTAATTTTAACAGTACTGGGCGCCATCTACCTGGAGGTGTAGATGAGTATAAATCACTATCATCACAAAAGTACATGACTTGCCTTCTAGATTGTATTTATCGACATTCGGTTTGCAATGGCCCCTATTGAAAAGAATCGAAATATCTCCCTCAAGATCTATCTGCAAAAGAGGCATTTAAATCATTACAATCTTCTGGGTTTGTAATTTTTAAGAATTTCAGTTGCCTCAAATCTTCTTCTTTGATTTCTACAGCTGCGTTTTATATTTGTTGGGGATGCTTGGTCTGGGTTCCATCAGTTTATACCTCACCTGGAATGTACCTAATCAATCATCCAGTGAATCTTGGTACTCAGGTAAGTAACTAGGGCACATTATCCATGCACCATCCTTGTTTAGGTGCAAGTGCTATTTTGTGATTCTAACCTTGACCAATTGCTTCCAGACAGCACTTCTTATCTTAGCTTCTGGTGTTCTGTGTGTATACATTAACTACGACTGCAACAGGCAAATACAAGTATTCCGCAGAACAAATCGAAAATGCTTGGTGTGGGGAAGAGCTCCATCAAAGGTATTCCACATTGTTATTGCTCCCATGTTATCTATTTCGCCGCAGTTATTCTGTTGTCTACGCAACAGTTATCCTCGAAGCAGGCTGTTTATATATTTTAGAAGCCTAAATATAAC
The DNA here is from genome assembly GCF_003573695.1 of Papaver somniferum. Taxonomy (NCBI): domain Eukaryota; kingdom Viridiplantae; phylum Streptophyta; class Magnoliopsida; order Ranunculales; family Papaveraceae; genus Papaver; species Papaver somniferum. The sequence goes on from NC_039360.1 coordinate 218,644,754, forward strand.
TAAATTTTTCTGTAGATTGTCATCTCCTATCAAACTAGCAAGGGGGAAACCAAAACTAGCCTTCTTTTAACCTCGGGATGGTAAGTTCTCTTTTCTTTTATTTGATACTTCACAAAAATTATTTGAACTTGCTTGGTACATCGATATGTATTTGCGAACCGGAGCAATTCATTTGCTGCTCAGTATTAGATATGTCGGTCGTAATTATGTAGTTAGTATTGATCTTTCATCAGATTCTTCTTAATATCATATATTGCTGCGCAGGTGGGGTTTAGCACGTCACTTTCACTACGTGCCAGAGATATTATATCTGCTTTCTTTTGGACTGTGCCAGCGCTTTTTACCCATGTAAGATTCTCCCTTTAATCGGTACTGCTGTTATATGTTAAAATTTTGTACCTAGAAACAGATGGAGATTAATATTTCACTGTACAATCTCCTCTCTATATTTACATAGTGTTTCACGTTGTAAAAGAATCCAAAAGTTATTACATTGGAGAATTTCTTGGGTTTGGAATATGCAGTTTTTTATTAGGCAGGCATAATTGGTTCTTATGGAAAAAATATGGGGAGTCCACGACAAACCCCAACCACTATGTATAAGGGGAGTGACGTTGTCGAATATACTGTACTGTATCAGCAATATTTTAATTAGCTACTCAATGAACCGTGCTCAGCTCTAATTACATTTTCTGTGGTTTGTTGATCATCACACCTCTTCTCTGAATTCGTTACGAAAACGATCATCCACATTTTTTTATGGAATTCTTTGTTGAAGTAATCCAGTTTCTAGCTAATATTCCATTACTGCAGAGGCTTCCAGTTTCATCTTTTGGAAAAATCGCTCAGTTAGTTCAACCCAGATATTACAGTGAGTTTTTTCATTGCCTTTTTTTCTTTCCATTGATTTTTTTTTTTTAACTTGATGATCATGAAATGTGATGTGATGATGTGGAACCTAATGAATATGTTGTTCGACAAGGGAAAATGGATGATGGCATTTCTTTTATTTGGATAGGGGAGTTAATTATTACTTAATTGTAACAAAAAAACAGGATTACATCCTGTTTGTTGATTTTCCCAACAGAACTTTTCAACTTTCAAGTTGTATTAGACTATATATATATATATATATATATATATATATATATGGATTCCGATTGTCGAATCATTTGCATAGAAGGCATGTGTGTGTAACGCATATAATTTTACTAGTTTTAATTTAATTAACATGATTGTCGTGGCGGCAGGCCAAGGTCCATGGATATAACAACGTGGAGGGAGAAAATCGTTTGTTGGAGCTTCGGTTAAAACCGTCTGATTATTTTGGTTATGGTAATTAATATCTGAATGAAATTGCAAACTCTATTATTTGTAGCTTCAAAATTTTCCTTTTAGTAGCTTTAGCTTGATTTTTTGGTTTTCTAGGGGATTTATCATCTTATCATCAGGCAGACGTAATCGCTTTAGATGAGGTATCTATTTGTCATATTTCATTATGTTTAATTAACTTCATAAAATGCACCTTAGTTAAGTATGGAAGTGGTAAATCACAAACTGATATCCAGTAGTCGTTAATTGTATATGGCAGCTCTCTTGTCTGGTGTTGCCCCATGAACATACTACTTTGCTACAGCCAAAATCAATCTGGACGGTGGATGAAACTCATGAGACCTCGTTGATGGAACGAATACTGCATTTGGATCCAGTTGATGTATGTTTGCGATGGCTAATGACTTCCTCTTGCAATTTTATGTATTAGTATTTCGTTTTTGCCTCAGCAATTACTCATTTCTTATGTTTTGAAGGTCAACTTATTCCGCGGAATCACATTGCCAGATACTCCAAGGACCGGAAAGGTTTTTGGAGGACAATTGATTGGCCAGGCAGGCTATTTTCATTCTTCTTTCTCTCTTTCTTTTGCTGGTCATAATTTTCATTTGATTTATACCGGGTAAAATTATCTCTAGCCATTTCCAGTACAATCCCTGCTTGATCTTTAAATTCATATATGATGATTAATTTGCAATAGTACTTAGATCTAAGTAGAAGCACTTCCATTTTTCGACAGGAATTATGTCCTGCTACAAATTTAACCAAGTAATTCGTGTGTTTACTGCTCCCATATCTACTGACTAAAGAATATTTCTAGCGTTCATTCACCTCATCCTTAATATGTTATTTGACACATTTTATTTGCCATGTGTATCATCCAAGGGTTTAGTGTTTTGACATAGTGAATTCTGATGTGAGTTCATTTGCAGGAATTAACTGCAGCTTCAAAGACTGTTGATCGCGGGAAACTTGTTCGTAGTTTCCACAACTATTTTTTACTCGCTGGCGATCTTGGGCGGTAACTTGGTATATTCAATATGACTGAGTAATGTATGTTGCTAACTGGCATAGATACAATGGGTTCAACATAGAGGAGTCGGGAGAAGATAAGGAATCCAACCCTCTATAGTGTGAGTTGATCTCCTACCACTCACACACAGTATGGGAAAAAGGGGATGGGTTTATCACTGTACTAGACAGTGGAACCCCACGTAGTTTTATTTCAAAGCCGGTTTTCAGGTGTATATCTTTGCAACTTTCTTTAGTAGGATGGTGTGGACTTACCAGCGTATTATATAATATTCTCGCCCGGTGTGAAATAAAGTAAATGCTCTTATCTAATTGAAGCACACAATTTTCAGTGCCAATTATATATCACGTTCATCGCTTGCGTGATGGGAATAGCTTCGCAACCCGACGAGTAGATGCAATGCAAAGGGGAAATGTCATATTCACTTTGCTCGCTTCATTTCAAGTAAATTACTGCGTACTTACAAAGCTGCAACTGCAATATCGAGAGGAAAAAGATCTTAATTGTAAAAGTGCTTTGCTATGTTTGTTTTATAGAAGGAAGAAATTGGGTTTGAACACCAACAAGTTACAATGCCATCTGCTCCTGCTCCAGAGACGGTAATTCTGTACTACATATGCACTTCTCTATTTTTAAGGACCGTATCGGATTCCTCATATGTTACTGAAATCCTTTTTCATTCCAGCTTTTATCAATGGAAGAGCTCCGAGAGAGAAGTTATTTGGACCTTCGTCTTCCTGAGTATGTATCCTCTGTTTAAACATTATAGTACTGTCTGATTTTCGTTTTAAGCAAGACCTAACTTAGCCGAGTTTCAGGAACTATCGGAGGAAGGTGGTTACAGATCCTTGGCCTGTAGATATGAGATTTTCAGCCAACTAGCTGTACAGTGCAAACTAAAATCCCCGGGAGGTTTGATCTAGTTCATTATTTTCTTCTATTCCCTTAACCCATGGTTGTGTTCATTCCTTTGTTTAGTGATAAATCGAGGGTCTTTCGGATTTTTGGATTTTGATTTATTTAATTTTTCATGACCAAATGTGTCATTTCGTGGACATTGAACAATTCCAGTTTGAGTTTCTGGCTTAAAGCACAGGGAACACTTTCTGATGACCCTGCACTACATAGGTAAGTGAGTACTGGTATTGTGGTAACCCACAGAGCTATCTTGAATTTTCATATCGTAATACTAATGTTAATAGGGAAGGTAATCGTGAATGGTTGGGTTGCAGATGTGTAGCGGCCTATATTTCAGATCTTTTACTAATTGTAGTAAGCTTAAAGCCTCATGTTAAGGGAGGATTGAAAACCATGCAAGTAAGTTTGGACCACTCGTAAGTTGCTCGCTTTCCCGTTACATCGTAGTTTAGTCTTAATTAGATAAGCTAGAAAGAGACGTACATGTATTTTTCTCTCGGCATGAAGCCATCTAGAGCAATAATTTAAGCTATTGGCATCTTTCATTCAAATTGTCTTTAATCCTTTTGTATCAATTATTAAGTGATAGTATATTGCAGACAAATTAAGAAATTGTGAGATAAAACTTTTTTCTCTCTCTATATCCGTATCTACAATTTCCTAGGAATGTTTTTTATTTGACTTCTTTTTCTAGCAGTACAGTATTCTACATAAACAAAGATTTCACAGGAAATTCATATTTTCAGTGTAGGAAAAAGAAAAAAAAAAAGAAATTATCACTTAAGAGCAGAAGCCTAATTTGTTTTAACGTTATTCTTCTCGTTTTCCAGGATGTGGTTCCACAGGCCTTTTAGAGCCGATGAGTGGTTACTAAACGTGGCAAGTACACGAACCTTTGTGCTTTTCTCCATAGTATTTGAACATAGTTGCCTAGTTGGTAACATTGTTGTTCATCGTTGATTTGAAGTAATTCTTTAATAAGGTTAATGTTGATATTACTGTCTGATCATTTATTTGTTTGTGATCAGATTGAAAGTCCGTCTGCCAGTAGTGGTCGTGGATTCTGTTCTGCTAGAATGTTTAACCAGAAAGGGCAGGTAAATTTTTCTTGGCTTGAACTATAGGTACACTGTAGAACTACTAATCATAAATTTACTTATGCTCTGTCTGGATGGCAGCTTGTTGCGTCGTTCATTCAAGAGGGTGTCATTAGGACGGCCAAAGCACAACAATCAGTTGCCAAATCAAATCTCTGATTTTGCCAATAGATCTTATGTATTATCATCAATGGACCCTGTGGAAGGAAAGGAATCAGAATCCAGAAGCCATTCAACAAGAAGTCTCTCTCAACAACTAAGCTCATTCAGAAAATCATCAGGCATACAATCGCGTACCAGCTCTATCTCCCACCACCTTGAATCAGCTCTTTTCTGCATTTCTTTGTTCTTGTAGTTGGCTTTTCTTTTCTGTTTGCTCTCTGGTTCTTTTTCTTTCGGGTGGATGCTTTGTCCTTCATTGTCAGAATTTTGTAATTTGTATTTGTCTTTGCAGTTGGCTTCTGGTTCTTTCAATAATGTACCCATCAAAAATATGTTAATTGATTTTTGAAGGTAATAATGATGAAGAATGGATCTTGTAAGCAAATATGTTCATCAGATTTTTTTAATTATTTTTTCTCTCCTTTGAAAGACACAGTGCGCACAATTAGCTTTAGCATCAATGCACCCTTCAATAGAAAGGTTCCCATGCCTCGTTGCCCATTCCCACTGTAGCATAAGTATACCAATATTTGTACGAAATTCATTTCTCATTTTCTAAACTGTACTACAGAGTGTTTCACGTTGTAAAAGAATCGCCACAAAAGTTCTGTCGAATAATTTACGTTAGAAAATTATTTTTTTTGTCATTACGTTGGAGAATTTTTAATATTGGGTTTGGAATATATATAGTGTTTTTATTAGGCAGGCATACTGGGCTCTTATGTTTTATTAGGCAGGCATAATTCCCCAATTTGCCAAGAGTTGTCGAATATAAATCTAACAAGTACACTTAATAAAACATTTTTAGATTCATTTTTTTTGGAAAAAAAAAATGATCTATGAGGAAGATCAAACACAGTCTGCTAAACATGAGAGTAAGTCTGCAGCTATGGACATCATCAAGAAAGCGAATCGACCGGTAACCTTGAAGGTAAGTAATACGTCAAATGCCGCTTAAATATTTGTTTCGCAGATTATAGAGCGAGTTTAAGAGCTTTTTCTTATGATCACTTAGTTGCTAAATGATGATAATACTAATGATTTGATGCAGTTTCAAGAAGTTTCTTACGGGATCAAACTCAAGAGTGGATCAGGTCAGGTAGAGAAAACGATCTTGAAGGGAATAACAGGTTCAGTGCAGCCTGGCGAGATGCTAGCCTTGTTAGGTCCATCAGGTAGCGGCAAAACAACATTGTTATCGGCTTTAGGAGGTCGCCTTGGCGGACGTCTAACCGGAGATATTACGTACAACGGAAAATCCTTCACCAACTCAATGAATCGAAACACCGGTTTCGTTACTCAAGATGATAAGTTTCATGTTCACCTCACAGTAACAGAAACACTTGTATTCACAGCTCTTTTAAGATTACCAAAAACCCTTACGAAAGAAGAGAAGATTAAGCATGCTGAAGAGGTGATAACTCAACTAGGGCTAACAAAGTGCAAGAACACCATCATGGGAGGACCGTTTCTGAGAGGTGTTTCTGGAGGAGAACGTAAAAGAGTTAGCATTGGGCAAGAAATGCTGATGAACCCAAGTTTATTGTTTCTCGATGAACCTACTTCTGGTTTAGATTCAACATCGGCGCAGCAAGTCGTCAGTTTGTTACGGGAGTTCGCCAGAGGTGGACGGACAGTTTTGATGTCAATTCATCAACCTTCTGGTAGAATTTATTACATGTTTGATAAGATCTTAGTCCTGTCGGAGGGTAACCCTTTGTATTTCGGGAAGGGAAATGAAACTATGGATTACTTCGCTGGCATCGGATACTCTCCGTCTGTTACTATGAATCCGGCGGATTTCCTTTTAGATCTTGCCAACGGTAATTACATTCTCAACTCTTAACCTTTAATCTCGACCTTAACCAATTCCCAATATATATCTTAATACATATGATCCAAGTGTAGTCACATTCCAGACCTTTACAATGTGTTTGTTTTTTGTTGACCGATGTCTGGATACGACTCGGCACAAGTCAGACCATTGTAGTTTGAGTCAGATCTGATTCGCGACATGGTTCAACCTTAATTTCTGGCTCAGATATGTTTAAATCAAGACATGAAGTGTCCTCAATTCATGGGACCAACCCACTAACTTGCATATTTTTGAGCCAGACGAGTCATATCTGACTCAAAAAACGAACACATAGAGTCAGATCCAGAACTTTGATTCGGTTGAGTCAGATCTGACTCAAAAAACGAATACATAGAGTCATATCCAGAAGTCAGGTGAATTCAGTCAGATCTGAAAGAAAGAAAATGTTAGTTATTTAATTTGTGTATTTTTTAAATTTTCATAAGCATCCAAAAAGATAATAATATTGTTGTGAGTGTTTGTGTGTGTTTTACAGGTGTTTATACGGATAAAATGGATGAGGGTAAAATGGAGGCAGTAAAACAACAACTTATCTCTGCTTATAAGATACATCTTGATGATAAGGTGAAGAGGGATATTATTGAAACGGAAGGCCAATTGTTAGATTATAATCATGCAAAAGATGACAAGGATTTAGGTAAATGGAGTACAAGTTGGGCTCAACAGTTTTGGGTATTGTTGAGAAGGGATCTTAAAGAAAGAAAAAACGAAACATTTTCATTCGTAAGGATCACTCAAACATTCCTCCTGTCACTTCTTTGTGGGCTTCTTTGGTGGAAATCTACTACTGCTAATTTACAAGACCACGTATGCATTCTATTATGGACAAATTTGCTTTCTACTGTAATTTTCTTTAGCTTCTTTTTCTGTCCTCGACTCAGTTTTTTCAATGATCAAGGAAAAAAGAAAAAACACAAAACCTGACACACTAACTTATTCGTATTAGCAACCACTATAGTTGCCAGTGGGCAAACAAAAGGGATAAAAGAAACTAAATAAACAAAAAACTGTCACGCATTCTACTGGGACCATGAGGCACGACCCCTTAGAGCTTAATGACCAACCACAACCGCCCTTGCCGTAGCGGAAAATATATTTGAAAACATCTAACATTTTTCTTACCCGAGTTATCTATTTTGGTGTGATATATATCCATGACGATCCTAATTTCTAGCATATAAACTTAGTATGAGGTAAAATATTTTTATGTTAGATATCCACGAGGCTATATTGACATTTGGTGCGATATTTTCATGGCGCCCAAATCAAAATCAATTGGATATTAATTAATTTTCATTTAGAATGTTATTTTTAAAACATTTTACACTCTAACAAGCATGTTAGTTAATTTTTCATTTAGAATGTTATTTTACAACCTTTTGCACTCTAATTTTACCATTCAGCAATTTAAATGAGAACCATTGTTTGTGAAGATGGAAATTATGAAATTTCCTAACAAAATTTGTGACAATGTAATAAACAATGAAAAGAGTTGACTAATGCAAACTAGATCAAATAACATGTTGACTTGTAACATTATGTATGGCAGATTGGATTACTATTCTTTTACTCCATGATGTGGGGATTACTCCCACTTTTCCAAGGTTTATTTACATTCCCACAAGAAAAGTTGATGCTTTCTAAGGAACGATCATCAGGCATGTACCGTCTCTCATCCTATGCCATGGCAAGATCGGCAGGCGACCTACCAATGGAGCTTGCTATGCCTTTTGGGTTTATCATTATAACTTATTGGATGGCAGGCTTGAAACCAACGGTTTTTCATTTCTTGAAAACATCAACTGTCGTCCTATACACGGTTCTGGTTTCACACGGAGTAGGTCTCGCAATTGGTGCGGTGGTCATGAATATTGAGTCTGCAACAATGTTGGCAGGAGTCATAGTGAATGCATTTTTTTTGGTTAGTGGTTATTACATAAGAAACGTTCCTAGCTTCATAGCATGGCTCAAGTAAATGTCTGTTACATTCCATAGCTACAAACTCCTATTAGGTGCGCAATATAAGAGCGATGAGATGTATGTGTGTGGGCCTAATATCACCTGCAGGATCGGGAGCAATCTATCTATAGAAAAAATTGGACTTGGAGGTGAAGGAATATCATATCTCTATCTAACTGCAATGCTTGTGGTCTTCAGGTCGATTGCTTACTTCGCCCTCCTTAGGGTTGGAAAGATATCTAGTTGATGGGTTGTCATAAAACCTGGAGTTCAAGACTTAATGTAGGTATACATCCACCAGTGGAACTCGACGTGGTTTCCCAAAAAGATCAACAAACTTAAATACCAGCAGATATTAATCAAGTCAAAGATGTCATTGACTAGCAACAAAAATACCAATTATACCCACTAGCTCGTACATGAAACTTTGATGAATAACTAATTTGTTCTTGTTCTTTCAGTCATTCTTTTCCCACATGGTTAATTGACCAAAAAACTGATTTATTCTGATGTATGAAATAAAAATTCTAATGGTTTTGGGCTATTGTGATTTTTCCACCCACAATTTCTTTGAGGCTTGACCTCCAAATAAGAAATTATATTGATACTCGGTATCAAAAAAAAAAAGAAATAAAAAACGATACATTGTGGGTTCTATCATTTCCATGTTTATTGTTTAAACGCTGAGGTCCTTTCTATACACCGGCGCCTTTTACCTTTTATATGTGAAGACATGATTGAATAAGGCTACTGATTATCAGTTTCAAGTTCTTAAGTTTACTGTGGTTAAAGTTGTTGAAGGGATGTAAACACAAAGCAACATTTAAAACAATATTCAAAAGTACATATTGTATTAATGAATTGAGTTTTTAATCACACAAGTACCATCAGTTCTTGATATTAGATATAATTAAAAACTGATAAGAAAAATGATACTTTTACTATAAGGAAACATAGTCAAATCAACATTGCTCAAGGTGTTTCATGTTGGAGAACCATATTTGAAACATGATGTTTATTGGTTAATACCTAAAACATTATTTTTCACTCTGGTCAACATACTTCTTTCTAGAATGATCATTAGTCTGCAACTTTATTCTTGCAGATCAATACTCACTACTCTACAAACTAAATTAATTCCAAAATGCATGCAAAGCTAACCATATCACGTATGAGTGTTCTTGGAGGTTCGACTTTAAAAGGATTTTATCATATGACGAACTTAACATGTTTCCTCTATGTTACCAGCCATTATTTCCTTTTATTCACACCTAGATAACTTTTCAGATACCACAAGGTAGGAACTATAATCTAACGTCATATTTTTTTCAAGACTTGGTACTTTCAATTGATTTCTTAAGATATATGGTGTGGATGACTTACCCTATTATTTCATTAGAAGAATTTTATGCCTTCCAAGATCAACTTTCAGTTGTGGTGTGTAACTCATGGTCGTTTGAACTCATGTGACATAATGCAGCAAAAATGCATTAACAGTTATAGCTTTTATATGCTCTGTGGTGACAATTTGGAATCTCAGGACCATACATAATCATTCACTGCAAGGTTTCTCATAACATGTGGTCTTTCCTTTTTTTCCTGAAAAACTGGGATTGAGTTTTCCTTAGTTTAATGTTTGGTCTTACTACTTTTTGGCATTACATACACCAAACTGCACTACAACAAAACCTTAAATAGTTTATTGGGTCAAAATCATCGGCTGAAGTCGATTTTGGATGCTGCTGAACTTTGTCGAGTGAAAATGGCAGTCGAAGCTAGTGTTGGGCAAGGCTGTCATATGATAGGCCTTGTCCAACAGGACAATCGATTAAAAGTTGGCTCACTACAATTTGGCGAATAAAACTGGATGTTACATATATTTGGTACTTCAAAAATAAGCAGTGGCCATGTAGTTGCTGTTGGGAAATAATTGTTAGATTATAATCATGCAAAAAATGATAAGGATTTAGGTAAATGGAGTACAAGTTGGGCTCAGCCGTTCTAGGTATTGTTGAAAAGGGATCTTAAAGAAAGAAGAAACGAAACATTTTCATTCGTAAGGATCACTCAAACATTCCTCCTGTCACTTCTTTGTGGGCTTCTTTGGTGGAAATCTACTACTGCTAATTTACAAGACCAGGTATGCATTCTATTATGGACAAATTTGATTTCTACTGTAATTTTCTTTAGCTTCTTTTTCTGTCCTCGACTCAGTTTTTTCAATGATCAAGGAAAAAAGAAAAAACACAAAACCTGACACACTAACTTATTCGTATTAGCAACCACTATAGTTGTCAGTAGGCAAACAAAAGGGATAAAAGAAACTAAATAAACAAAAAACTGTCTCGCATTCTACTGGGACCATGAGGCACGAACCCTTAGAGCTTAATGACCAACCACAACCGCCCTTGCCGTAACGGAAAATATATTTGAAAACATCTAACGTTTTTCTTACCCGAGTTCTCTATTTCGGTGTGATATATATCCATGACGATCCTAATTTCTAACATATAAACTTAGTATGACGTAAAATATCTTTCTGTTAGATATCCACGAGGCTATATTGACATTTGGCGCGATATTTCCATGGCACCCAAATCAAAATCAATTGGATATTAATTAATTTTCATTTAGAATGTTAGTTTTACAACATTTTATGCTCTAACAAGCATATTAGTTAATTTTCATTTAGAATGTTATTTTACAACCTTTTGCACTCTAATTTTACCATTTAACAATTTAAATGAGAACCATTGTTTATGAAGATGGAAATTATGAAATTTCCTAACAAAATTTGTGACAATGTAATAAACAATGAAAAGAGTTGACTAATGCAAACTAGATCAAATAACATGCTGACTTATAACATTATGTATGGCAGATTGGATTACTATTCTTTTACTCCATGATGTGGGGATTACTCCCGCTTTTCCAAGGTTTATTTACATTCCCACAAGAAAAGTTGATGCTTTCTATACCATGGAAAGATCGGCAGGCGACCTACCAATGGAGCTTGATATGCCTTTTGGGTTTATCATTATAACTTATTGGATGGCAGGCTTGAAACCAACGGTTTTTGATTTCTTGAAAACATCAATTGTTGTCCTACACGCGGTTCTGGTTTCACACGGACTAGGTCCCACAATTGGTGCAGTGGTCATGAATCTTGAGTCTTCAACAATGTTGGCAGGAGTCATAGTGAATGCATTTTTTCTGGTTAGTGCTTATTACATAAGCAACGTCCCTAGCTTCATAGCATGGCTCAATTACATGTCTGTTACATTCCATAGATACAAACTCCTATTAGGTGCGCAATATAAGAGCGATAAGATGTATGTCTGGGCCTAATATCACCTGCAGTATCGGGAGCAATTTTTCTATAGAAAAAATTGGACATGGAGGTGAAGGCATCTCATATCTCTATCTAACTGCAATGTTTGTGGTCTTCAGGTCGATTGCTTACTTCGCCTTCCTTAGGGTTGGAAAGATATCTAGTTGATGGGTTGTCATAAAACCTGGAGTTCAAGACTTAATGCAGGCATTGACTAGCAACCAAAATACCAATTATACCCACTAGCTCGTATATAAAACATGGATGAATAACTAATTTGTTCTTGTTCTTTCAATCATTATTTTTCCACATGGTTAATTAACAAAAAAAACTGATTTATTCTGATGTATGAAATAAAAATTCTAATGGTTTTGGGCTATTGTGATTTTTCCACCCACAATTTCTTTGAGGCTTGACCTCCAAATAAGAAATTATATTGATACTCGGTATCAAAAAAAAAGAAATAAAAAACGATACATTGTGGGTTCTATCATTTCCATGTTTATTGTTTAAACGGTGAGGTCCTTTCTATACACCGGCGCCTTTTACCTTTTATATGTGAAGACATGATTGAATAAGGCTACTGATTATCAGTTTCAAGATCTTAAGTTTACTGTAGGTTAAAGTTGTTGAAGGGATGTAAACACAAAGCAACATTTAAAACAATATTCAAAAGTACATATTGTATTAATGAATTGAGTTTTTAATCACACAAGTACCATCAGTTCTTGATATTAGATATAATTAAAAACTGATAAGAAAAATTATACTTTTACTATAAGGAAACATAGTCAAATCAACATTGCTCAAGGTGTTTCATGTTGGAGAACCATATTTGAAACATGATGTTTATTGGTTAATACCTAAAACATTATTTTTCACTCTGGTCAACATACTTCTTTCTAGAATGATCATTAGTCTGCAACTTTATTCTTGCAGATCAATACTCACTACTCTACAAACTAAATTAATTCCAAAATGCATGCAAAGCTAACCATATCACGTATGAGTGTTCTTGGAGGTTCGACTTTAAAAGGATTTTATCATATGACGAACTTAACATGTTTCCTCTATGTTACCAGCCATTATTTCCTTTTATTCACACCTAGATAACTTTTCAGATACCACAAGGTAGGAACTATAATCTAACGTCATATTTTTTTCAAGACTTGGTACTTTCAATTGATTTCTTAAGATATATGGTGTGGATGAATTACCCTATTATTTCATTAAAAGAATTTTATTCCTTCCAATATCAACTTTCAATTGTGGTGTGTAACTCATGGTCGTTTGAACTCATGTGACATGATGCCGCAAAAAGGCATTAACAGTTATAGCTTTTATATGTTCTGTGGTGATAATTTGGAATTTCAGGACCATACATAATCATTCACTGCAAGGTTGCTCATAACATGTGGTCTTTCCTTTTTTCCTTAAAAAATGGGCTTGAGTTTTCCTTAGCTTAATGTTTGGTCTTGCTACTTTTTGGCATACATGCACCAAACTGTACTACAACAAAACCTTAAATAGTTTATTGGGTCAAAATCATCGGCTGAAGTCGATTTTGGCTGCTGCTGAGCTTTGTCGAGTGAAAATGGCATTCGAAGCTAGTCTTGGGAAATGCTGTCATATGATAGGCCTTGTCCAACACGACAATCGATTAAAAGTTGGCTCTCTACAATTTGGCGAATAAAACTGGATGTTACATATATTTGGTACTTCAAAAATAAGCAGTGGCCATGTAGTTGTTGTTGGAAAACAATATTCTATTAACTTTTATTTTTCGAGTTTTTAACTAAATAATAAAATTAATTTATGTTTTCTTTGTGAATGAAAATCTTATTAGTCCCACATCGGGGAATTCCTCTTCTTAAGTTGTATTATTCCATTATATAAATAAATTCTCTAGTTTTGTAAAACCCATGGGAAAGGGGTTTCTCTATATTTTAGAGAGACCCCTAAGGGAAAATATTTTTATTGTTTAAGCGTTCTCGATTTTCCTTAAGGGTTTTTTCGAAGTTTCAAATTTCAAGTTGAGCATCTACTAATATGCTAGTAGTAGGTGTAGTATGGTGTTTTATCCTGGAGATATCCCTTCTGTGAAGGCTATAGGATTACTCTTGAGTGTAGACGTGCACTAATGTCTTAAGGACAGCGTGTTGAACACGTGACTGACTCTGTTTTTCTAAAGTTTTTCCTTGTTATTGTTGCGGAGATCTAGGGAGCTCGCCCATTTTGTCAAATCGAATAAAGGATCTAAGTATCAATAAATTTTGCTTATTTGATTTTTTTCTTGTTTTTGATTAATGCACCCAACAATCTTAAGACATTATAGTTTGTAATAATCATGGATGTTAATTATGGAATTGTTCAGAATTAGAGTTTTAAATTTATCTCTTAACTAGAACGAATTTTGATGAACCCCTTTGACCTAATGTAATAGACACCTTGATAGTTACCCACATAAAATTTCATAATTTTTGGAGGTGTAAAAGTATTTTTTTGATGTTTTACAAAACAGAGAAACATTCCTGAAGAATTCTGACGAGTAGAAATTTGTTATTGACTAAATTAGTTTTTATGGGTTAACCATTAGTTTTTTTATGGCGATTCAATCGAAGTTTGTGAATCTAAATGTTATCTTCATAATTCATATTTTATCTTCCGATTCAGAATTAAGGTTTGTGAGATGTGGTGTGTTAGGTAATTTGGAAATTACCGTCTCCCTAGTCAGAGTATAAACGAAGATTATGACATTAAATTAGAAAGGGACATGGCTAACAGGCGCATGTGGTTGAACACAAGTCTTCCATATATGACAAGGATGAGAACATCAAACGTAACTCTAAGCGTAGTCTTCATAAGAAAGGTATGTTTCATAAACCTGAATCTGGCATTACTTTAATTAAGGGTGATTGTTATGTTTGTAAAACTCATGGCCATACGGCAGTAAATTGTAGACAACATATAAACCTTAATAAGTAGAAAGTGAATGCTAATTTAGTTGAAACAAACTAGAATGAGTTCAGTGGCATAATTAATTTCGAGAGTTATTTTAATAACCAATGTGAAAGATTGGTAGGTGGACTCTGGAGCCACTAAGCATGTTTGTTGAAACAGAGACATGTTCACCTCCTATCAGAGGATATGGGATATCGAGAAACTCTATATGAGTGACTCATCTGCGACAGAGGTTGCATAAAAGGGAAAGGTCGAGCACAAACTCATATTTGTAATATATTCTCACATTGAATAGTGTTTTCATGTTCCGGGCATATGCAAGAATCTTGTATCTTGTTTTGTTGTTGATGGTAAAATACTTAAGATATTAATTGAATCTGGAAAACTTGTCATAACTAAGGGAAGTGATTTTTTAGGCAACGATTATAAGACTTAGGGTCTATATAAGCTTAACGGGAAAAAATAAAATGATGAAGTGAACATAGTTGATTCTTGGGTTTTATTTTGTGTGATTGAATGTTTTGCATGGTAGACTTGGAACCGTAAACTTATAAGTCAATGCATAAACTGGCTAGCGTAGGCTGCGTACCCAAATTTAGTTTGGATACTGAACACAAAAATTAAATCTTTGCAGAATCAAAATATGCTATAAGACCTTTTAGCAAAATTGTTTATAGTAATTTCTAAGCCCTTCGAATTAATTCAGTTAGACTTATTTGACATGAAATCAACCCAAACCAAGGTGGTAAAAGGTTCTTTATAACTTTCATAGATGACTGTACGAGGTACTATCTTGTATACTTTCTTAGGGGTAAGGATGATGCCTTAGAATCCTTAAGAGTATAAACTTAAAATTGAAAGCGAAGTATATGTTACCACTAAAAGGGTTAGGTCTGAACGTGATGGCGATTATGAAATTCATATAGGAGAACTTTACTTATTAAATGACATTATTCATGAGATCACACCTCCTTATTCACCATAGTATAATGATATAGTTGAACGTAAGAACAGAACCATTAAGGACATGATATATGCAATGTTGATTAAAGGATTAACTGCCAACTTGTGGGTGGAGGTCGTCCTCTAAAATTGTTATGTCCTGAATAGAGTAACCTTTAAAGGATCAGATAAAACTCCATATGAGTATGGAAACATAGTCAACCTACTTATGCATACATCAAAGTGTAGGGGTGTTTGGATAAGGTAATTATTTTTAATCCTAAGAGAACTAAGATATGACCCAAAACTGTTGATTGTGTCTTCATAGGGTATCATGAGTATCCTATTGCATGCAATAGATTGTGAGTTATGTTATTTCTGACATTGGTGTGAATATTTTTATGGAGTCTAGGGATGTTGAGTTCTTTGAACATGTTTATTTTGAAACCTGTCTCTTCCTAGGGATGTCTTGTTGATCCCAAAGATGTCTTTCAACTAGTCAAAATATACCTTCGAAGGAAGATGAAGTAATGTTGATCCTAGGATAAGTAAAAGGATTAGAATTGTGCCTTGTTATGGACCTGACTTCATAACATACTTAACTTAGTTTGTGCCCCAGATTTGTAAAGAATCCTTGACATCTACTGAAACCCCAATCTGGTAAGAAGCTTCATTTAGTTGTGAAATGGATTCAATCCTTCAGAACCATACTTGGGAGCAAGGTAGTTAATATCGGTTTTACAGGCCGATATTACAGGTTTTTATCGGATATCGTAAAATACCTATACGATACTGAAAATATCGGTGATACAAAGATGGAACTGTATTATCGGATGTACAGGTCGATACGGACCGATATATCGGTGTTACTTATACAACGGTAATACCGGTTCAAGGAATAAATTTTATATCAACATGTATCTAGTATTTACTAACAAGTACAACGTCAATTGGAGAAGTTAAAAAAGTCTTAATATATTTATGATATAAAATCAGCAACTATTTGGTAGGATATAAGATGGAAACTATTTTCGGTTTCAAGGCAGGGAAATGTAAAAGATAAAAGTGAATGATAATAAGAAATATTTGACGGAATAATATGACAACAATCACAATGCTAGCTAATGAACAACCTTGTATTTTGAAAATTTTAGATATATGCCTGATTCTTATTATTTTTTACTATGGTTTTATAAACATTTGAAATTCTAGTTCTAATGTTGTATCATTGATAAAAACCGATATTATATTTTGTATAGGTGTATCGGACCCGGCCGATACGAGACCGATACGTGATATTAATTACCTTGCTTGGGAGCTTGCTAGTTTACCTCCATGGACTAATACCATAGGATGTATATGAGTCTTTAAGAGGAAACGTAAGGTAGATGGAACTGTGGAAAATTATAAGGGTTTCCTTGATTCTTATTCACCTGTGACGAGAATTACTTCTATTGAGATGTTAATTGTTATTGCTGCCATGAACAATTTAGAGATACATAAGATGGATGTTAAAATATCTTTTCTAAAACCGTGAATTGGATAAAGAAATTGACATAGACCAACCTGAGGACTTTGTAGTAAAAGGTTGTCAAGAAAAAGTTTGTAAGTTGAACAAATATTTTTATAGTTTTCAAATAAGCACGTAAAAAGTGGCATGCAAAATTTGATCATGTGATAATGAGTAGTGGATCTAAGTTAATGAATCTTACAAGTATATTTACAAGAAACTTCTTAAGGATGCATGTATGATTGTATGGATGTAAGTTGATGATATGCTTATACTTGATACAAACATAGATGTAATTAATTCCACTAAAAAACGGTGCTGAATGAGAACGTTGACTTGAAATATTTAGGCCTTGTTGATGTAATGTTAGGGATGAGGATTAGAATATAATCTAACATTTATAGTCTTAGTCATTCTCATTATGTTGAATTTGTTCTTAAGAGATACAATCAGTATGATTGTAAGCCTACTCGTACTCTGTACGATTCTTCTTATAGAATCAAGAAAAATAAGGGTAATGGAGTATCTTAACTTGAATACTCAAGAGTTATAGGATGTCTGATAAATTTAATGAACTGTAAGAGTCCAGACATTGCCTATATTGTGAGTAAGTTAAGTAGATATACTTGTAGTTCAGAGCAAAATCATTGGGATGCACTTAGTAGATTATTACGGTACCTGAAATACTCTATTACCTTTTGTTTGATTTATGAAAGGTATCTTGTTGTCTTTGAGGGAATTTGTGATGCAAACTGGATAGTTGACTCAGAGGAGTCTAAGTCTACGAGTGGATATATTTTCACTCTAGCAGGAGGGTTTGTTTTTGGAAGATTTCCAAAAATACATATATTTCTCAATTATTATGGAATCTGAGAGCATTGCGTTAGGTAAAGCACAAGAGGGAGTCGAGTGTCTAAGATGCTTTTTAGAAGACATTGCTCTCTGGAATAGGCATGTGCCAGCTATATCTATACATTGTGTTATCCAAGCTGTAAATAGCTAAACAACTAATCTCAGTATACGTTATTTCCATTGATTGGATAAAGTCCAAAGAGAATATCGCAAACCCTTTGACGAAAGGTTCATCTAAAGAGAAAGTTAGTGTTGCATCGAGGGGGATGGGACTGAATCTCATTAAATAAAATTTTCATGAAGGATACTCAACCTTGCTGACTGGAGATCCCAAGATTAAGGTTTCCAATGAGACAACTAATTTATGGTGATTAAAAGTATGCACTATCAAGAGAATTACATTCTTTGTCCCTCCCTATGGTGATTTTTTGTGATAGTATGACTGCATGTGAAGCATTACTTTTAAGAAGTCTTATATTAATGAGTTCTATAGTTTCAAGATTGAAGTGGGGTGTAACAGTAACACTCTTTATGGAAATTCACCTATCTGAATGAGGAAGTGGGCCGCTTCCTATGAGAATATGAGCTTTGATTCTGTAGAGCATTCTGAGAAACAGGGTATGTCTAGGGCCAAATTGGACAAACCGGCACGAGCTTGGAAGCAACCTTAGAGATATTATTAGTGGTTGTTATCGCGAATCACATCAAACGCTAGCAGTTCAAGACATCGCGTTCATTATCTCTAGCAAGTAGTTCCCGTAATATCTCAGTAAGAAAAGGTTCAAGACCTCATGGACACCTCTGCCTAAAATGGTATTTCCTGTGTTTTTTTTTATGTTATTTTCGTTTTGATGGTTTTGGTATTACTGGAACTTAGGACCTAAGGGTTTATTAATTCATGCTTTTTCACTTTGGTAAAAGAACCTTTAGACTCACTCGTGAGAAACTAAATAAGAAATCTCTCTATACTACTATAATTTATGCAATCCATAGTATGACCCTGGGGTCAACATACTTTTGTATGAGGGAGAGGACGTAGAAATGACTAGTATGATTTCAACACACGGACGGTCAATATCTATTCGGTCAGATAGGGTCGTGGGGATTAGAGTGTTGATTTACCAAGATTTATCTGTGTTTTTCATATTATACCGAGGTTTTCATTCATGTGGGGGATTGTTGGGAAATAATATTCTATTAACTTTTATTTTTATAGTTATTAACTAAATAATAGAAATTAATTTTTGTTTTCTTTGTGAATGACAATCTTATTAGTCTCACATCAGGGAATTTCTCTTCTTAAGTTGTATTATTCCATTATATAAACAAATTATCTACTTTTGTAAAATCCATGGGAAAGAGGTTTCTCTATATTTTAGAGAGACCCCTAAGGAAAAATATTTTTATTGTTTTCTTAAGCGTTCACGATTTTCCTTAAGGGTTTTTGCGGAGTTGCCAAGCTCAAGTTGAGCATCTATTACATATGCTAGTAGTAGATGTAGTAGGGTGTTTTATCCTGGAGATATCCATCCTGCGAGGGCTATAGCATCACTCTTGAGTGTATCCGGGTGCTAATGTCTTAAGGACAGCATGTTGAAGACGTGACTCACTCTGTTTTTCCAAAGTTTTTCCTTATTGTTGTTGCGGAGATCTATGGAGCTCGTTCGTTTCGTCAAATTAGAGCGCTGCTCGGTTGAACTCGCAAACGTTGTTATCTCAAGCTTGTTTGTCAAGTTTAGTTGCCAAAACTATAAGTATTTATTTCTAGTCTACTTATAGTTATGTCTCAGATTAGGATAGAATGTGTAGTTGAGCTTTAGACTTCACGACATTCATCGATTAAAGACGAAGAACTACTAAGGGTAGCTTGTGGAACTTCATCAACAAAAGGTATGTGGAGACTTGAACTCATCTATCACTCAGAAGTTTATTTCTATTCTATCTCTTATTGAGACAAAAGTTGTATAGCTATATAGAATTTATACACATTTGATATTTCAAGCTGAGTTTAACTTGCTTACATATTTCTCGAAATATGTGTTGGTAAGATTTCGCTTTAACCAAGTTCATCTTTATTCTTGACGAAAGTCAAAAGATGATCAAGTGAAAATCTCCTGGTAACATCTTACACGATTTGTGTGAGACAGTCAGTTGATGTAGACTCAGAATGTTTCGTATTGATCTATTCATTACTTGAAAATTGCTTTGAAGCTAATAGTTTGTGTGATATATCTATTCTCGTCTTCCAAGAATGTTTCAATGATTAACATGGAGTTTAGGACAATTATCCATTAATTGGATATAGCATGGTATGCATACTTGTATGCTAACTATTGCAAGTTATTCAAAGTCCGGGAACCATAATATGCATACCCGTATGCGTACTGATTTGATAAATGAAGTCCGAGAACTTAGTATGCATACCCGTATGCGTACCGGCTGAGAAGTTCAAGTCTGGGAATCCAACTGAGTTTGGTCACGTGCGACAGTATGCGTACCCATTCACATATTGGCGAACCCATACCAAGTCCGGAACTCTAAGTATGTGTACCCGTTTGCATACTTGAGTGGGTTAAGTTCTAAAATCGGTTTGTTCATGAAAAAATACATTTATATATTAAGGAATGCAATCTTTTGTAAACCGTGGCTATAATGTTCATGAACTGATTTAAGTGAATCAAAATCTATTTTGCTTCAATTGTGTCTTGTATACTTCTATGAGAATATAAACAATTGAAAAATTCCATAGTAGTTTCATTTGAGTCATTTGAACTAGTTGTGATTAAGATGAACAAGATTGATATGAAAGTGTTCATATGGCTAACTTCGGTTAACTATTGTTGAGACAACTATGTGCACACGGTTAGGTACGGTTACTCATATCTAAATGAAGTCACATTTCATTTGTGTATAACAAGCTAAGCTCCATCTAACGGTTGAAAGATATTAGCTTGACTCTAATCAGGTTTTCATCTAACAGTGAATATTGAATGCTTTGTTACCAAGGTAGCATTGATTGCGAACTTATTTTGAAAACTATATAAGGGATAACTCTAGCAACTAGGAAATCTAATCTCCATACCTCATGTGTGATAGTAGTTGCAACTAGAGTCGATTCTCCTTTAACCCGGGTTTTTCCTAAGACCATTATAGGTTAACGACTTAAAGACTTCATTGGGATTCTGTAACCAGACCCAACTATTTTCTTTGTAGTTGCGTGTTCTGATCTTACTTTGTTCTATCGTATTGAGTACTATATTTAATAAGATTTTCTCGAGATTTAATCTCTGATAGGTAAGATAAAAAGTAGTCACAAACATCTTCATCTCATTGTTTGTGATTCCATAATATCTTGTTTCGCCTCCATACGATTAATATTATTGTGAGGTGATTGATATTACTAGGCTGTTCTTCAGGAATATAAGTCTGGTGTATCATTTGGTTCTTGTTCACTTGCTTTATCAAAAAACGGAACAAAAACTCCTAGGTATTTCTGTGGGAGACAGATTTATCTATTCAGTGGAATTTTCTGTGTAAGACAGATTTGTTTATCAAGTCTTCGACTTTGGGTCGTACCAACTCTTAGTTGTGGGTGGGATCAGCTAAGGGAATCAAGTGCGCAGAATCCGGCATGGTTCAAGAGGCGTAAGGAACGCGACTGTACCTTAATCAGTGTGAGATTGCTTAGGGCTCAACTACATTCCAGTCCGAAGTTAATTGGTAGTAGGCTAGAGTTTGTAGCGGCTTAATACTGTGTGGTGTTCAAATTTGGACTAGGTCCTGGGGTTTTTCTGCATTTGTGGTTTCCTCGTTAACAAAATTTCTGGTGTTTGTGTTATTTCTTTTCCGCATTATATTTTTACATAATTGAAATATCATAGATTGTGCGTAGTTCAATCAATTAGATAATCTAACCTTTGGTTGTTGATATAAATTGATTGACGCTTGGATATTGGTCTTTGGTACCATCCAATTTATTTCTCATATTAATCCGGCCCACATATTTCTATCTGTTCGATTGTATATTGATTTGATAAATTGAGATATAACTCTTGAATGTATTTTCCTTGATTGAGTCTGACTGTTTAGTTTATTCTCTTGGAAATATATTGGAGTTAGTCCATACAGATTTCTTATACAAAATATTGGGTGTGGTTGTTAGACCCCTGGATTTTCAATTGGTATCAGGGCAGGCAAACACGTTTAAGACCTCATAAGTCTGTGTTTGTAGCAATCTGACTCTATGGACAGAAGTGTTATCTCTATAAACGTACACCAGTCTTCGATGGCTCGAATTACTCATGGTGGAAAATTGCTATGCTTGCTTTTATACAAGCTCGTGATTTTCAAACATATGTCTGTGTTCTTAATGGCTATGATCCTCCGGTAGTTACAGAAGGCGATGTAACTATTCCAAAGGATATTGGTAGATATGAACCTGACGAGAATCTTTTTGCGAAGCAAAATTCTGACGGCTTAAATGCTATAATGCATGCCATTACCCCAGATCTTCAGCACCATGTGACTACGTGCACTAAGTCTAAAGAAGCCTGGGATATCTTAGAAACTGTATTCGAAGAAAATTCCTCTGAGAAAGAAGCTAGGATTCAAAACCTAAGTTCTGATTGGGAAAACCTTCGTATGGATGGTGAAGATTATTTTGATGAGTTTAATCACAAAGTTTCTGAAATTGTTAATGCATCTTTTGCATTGGGTAAGACTATTCCTGAAAATGACATTGTGATGAAAATTCTCAGATCGTTGCCAGCCAAATACGACTCTAAGAAGCATGCCATCGTTGTAGGAAATAACCTTGAAACACTTTACAGAAACTCACTCATTGGAAAGTTGAGAGTTCTTGATCATGATCAGAACATAGTTAGAACATCCACGTTCAATGCTGTGACCAACTCAAGTAGTTCTCCTTGCTTTTCTTGGGATGATGAATGTTGTTCAAATCATATTGATCCTGATAGGTCATTGATTTTACAAAAGGTCCAAGGAAATTTTGAGAAGAAGCAAAAGATCTGAGGGAAATCTTTCTCTCTCTTATGCTTCAGATGATCCAATACAAAGACATTCATTTCAGTTGGTCAATCTTGTTAGAGCACTACTCGGTCGAACTCGCAAGCGTTGCTATCTCAAGCTTGTTTGTCAAGTTTAGTTGTCAAAACTATAAGTATTGATTTCTAGTCTACTTATAGCTAAGTATTGGATTAGGATAGAAAGTGTAGTTGAGTATTAGACTTCACGGCGTTCATCGATTGAAGACGAAGAACTACTAAGGGGATCTTGTGGAACTTCATCAACAAAAGGTATATGGAGACTTGAACTCATCTATCACTCAAAAGTCTATCTACTCTATCTCCTATTTGAGACAAAATTCGTATAGCTATATAGACTTCGATTATACACATTTGATATTTCGAGATGCGTTTAACACGCTTACATATTTCTCGAAATATATATGTTGGTAATTAAGATTTCACTTTAACCAAGTTCATCTTATATTCTTGACGAAAGTCAAAAGATGATCGTGTGAAAATCGCCTTGTAACATCTTACATGATTTGTATGAGACAATCATTTGATGTAGACTCGGAACGTTTCGTATTGATCATTCGATCACTTGAAAATTGCTTTGAAGATAATAGTTTGTGTGAGACAGTTTTTGTCGTCTTCTAAGAATGTTTGAATGATTGAAATGGGAGTTTAGAAAAATTAACCATGATTGGATATATCTCAGTATGAGTACTTGTATGCTAACTGTTGCATGTTATTCCAGGTCCGGGAACCATAGTATACATACCCGTATGCGTACTGGTTGGTTAATGAAAGTCCGAGAACTTAGTATGCATACCGGTATGCGTACTGGCGTGACATTCAAGTTCCCGAAATTCAATTGAGTTTGGAAGGTATGCGTACCCGTTCGCATACTGGCGAACCCAAACTAAGTCCGGCTACTTAGGTGTGCATACCCGTTTGTATACTTGAGTAGGTTATGTTCTAAAATCGGTTTGTTCATGAACTAATACATTTATATATTAAGGAATGCAATCTTTTACAAACCGTAGATATAATGTTCACCAATTGATTCATTTTGCTTCAATTGTGTCTTGTATAATTATATAAGAATACAAAAAATTGAACAACTCAAGAAATAATTTCATTTGAGTCATTTGAACTAGTTATAGTTAAGATGAATATGGTTGATATGAAAGTGTTCATATGGCTAACTTCGGTTAACTATTGTTGAGCCAACAAGGTGCACACGTTTAGGTACGGTTGCTCATATCAAAATGAAGTCACTTTTCATTTGTGTGTAACAAGCTAAGTTCGATCTAACGGTTGAAATATATTAGCTTGACTGTAATCAGGTTTTCATCTAACGGTGAATTTTGAATGCTTTGTTACCAAGGTAACATTGATTGCAAACCCTGATTTAAAGACTATATAAGGGCGAACTCTAGCAACTAGGAAACCTAATCCCCACACCTCATGTGTGATACTAATTGCGACTAGAGTCGAGTCTCCTTTGACCTTAGGTTTTTCCAAATCCCAGTAGGTTACGACTTGAAGACTTCATTGGGATTTGGAAGCGTGTTCTGATATTGTTGTTTTCCATCGTGATTGAGTATTATCTTCTCTAAGATTTGCTCGATATTTAATCTCCGATCGGGGAAAACTGTTTCTGCTGATTTTGGTAATTTTTGGTGTGTGGATGAGAAACGAGTTTAAACCCTAAACAAATTTACTACACGAGAGTACTTTTGATTCGAGAGATCAATCTGTACAATCCTGTCCTAAACCAAGAAATGGTCGTTCCAGGCTTGCTTCGGTCACAAAGTGAAGGAGAAGGGTTGGTCTTAGGTAGGGAAGCGAAGAAAGTGTTGAGACCAGAATAGTTGATTCTGGAAGTATAGGTGTTTCGTAACTTGTATCAGAAAGTTGAACTGGCTAGCTGGATGAAAAGTTATCAGATGATTTATGGATGTCGTCTGTTCTCCTGACCAAAACTTGTTGTTTTGTGGAAATAGGTGAGACCTATTTATACAAGTCGCAATAAAACGTACCTTGGTCTCATAGGAAGTGGAAACGATTGAGTGGTAGAAGAGTAACATGTAACGTTGGATTTATGTTTCCAGAATGAGGGAGGTGGATCCGCTCACTCCATTATTCTTGCCATTACTAACCGTCCCGCTTTATGACACTTTCTTGTAACAGGCGTATTGCACGCCGCACGTTGTAAACCGCCAGACCAATACCCTGATGAATATCCCCTAGTTTGTGACATGTTTGATGTCTCGAGTGTTTTCTGTGGAAAACATGTAGCACTTTTCTAGGTGTGGCGAGCCAAAATCAAGAGACTTGCCGCAGGAAAATAGTATGTGATGCTATTAGGCTCGTCTTGACTGATCGTCTGAAACTTGCTACCAGTCTACCATTTTGGTGGCGAACTTGGATGGCTGAGATTGCATCTCATGAGGAAGGGTAGCCGTTGATTATGGCTATCTTCTGTTGGCGTCTGATGATGGCATAGTGGCGCTTTGAGCGCGCGCCAGTGGCATTGCGGCATGGCCGACATGTCTTGTGCATGCCAGTGGCACGGTTATGAAAGTGGCACCTGGCGTAGCCATGGCCATTAGTTTAGGCGGCTGGTCGCCTGAAAGTTGCCACAAGTCTGCCAGCTCGGTGGCGAACTTGGATGGCTGAGATTGCATCTCATGAGGAAGGATAGCCATTGATTATGACTACCTTCTATCGGCGCCTGGAAACTTTGTCTAAATTATGGTTTAGCATGCCAAAACCCTAATTAGCATATATGGCATGTCGTTTGACATGTGCGCCTGGCAAGCTAGGCATGCCGATTGGCATGTGCGCCTGGCATGCGTGTTTGGCGAGTTTGGCATGCTGCTTGGCATGTCGATTGGCATGTGCGTCTGGCATCCGCGTTTGGCAAGTTTGGCATGGTGCTTGGCATGTTTGGCATGCCGATTGGCATGTGCGTCTGGCATGCGCGTTTGGCGAGTTTGGAATACCGATTGGCATGTTTGGCATGACGATTGGCATGTGCGCCTGGCATGCGCGTTTGGCATGCTGCTTGGCATGTTTGGCATGTCGACTGGCATATGGGCGCGGGTTTTGGGAATCCAATTGTATTTGCGACCATCTGGAGTGGTTTTCTCCTTTTCAACACTATGGCGAGTTTAGAGCAACCTGATTGGTCAATGGGAAGTGAGGCCGGCCAAGCATGGGAATGGAAACACTTTCTGTGCGCTGTGGCGGATTTAAAGAGACATGATTGGTCAATGGTAAGTGGGGTCGGAAAGCTAGGGCGTGGCCACACTTCCAGTGCGTCGTGGCGGACTTAAAGCGACCTGATTGGTTGATGGGAATTGGGGCCGGAAAGCTAGGTCGTGGCCGCACTTCCAGTGCGCTGTGGCGGATTTAAAGCGACTTGATTGGTCGATGGGAAGTGGGGACAGCAAGCTAGGGCGTGGACACACTTCCAGCGCACTGTGGCGGATTTAAAGCGACCTGATTGGTCGATGGATATAGGGACGGATTAGGATGGGGCGTGGCCAATGATAAGTGGCTCCAGCTGGCCTAAAGCATGGCCACGCCTCCCTTTGCTGCTACGGCTCCTTGTTTTTCTGATTCTGGGCGAGGCTTTGCACCTGTCAATCCATGGAGGATTAATTACCTAGTTTTCCTAGGATTAATTTTGACAAGCAAGGTCTGGTATACTGCGCGAGGCGTGAAACCCTAACTTCTGCAAGTTAGTCAGGACAATTGATTGAATTCTATATGTTGACACAGAGTTATTTTAAGTTCATTTCCAGAGAGCAGCATGCTTTTCTGATTGAATACCTTATGCAAAGATCTTATCCTTGATATTTGGAGATTCGTGCTATCCTGCTGTGAGTGAACACAAATCGTCATGCCATATCAACATTAAGGGTTCAGGCGGAGAACATAGCATATAAGGCATTCAAAGGAACTTAAATATAGGCCAGGCACCTAAATTTACAGGACATCTGGGATGGTTTCTACACTCGCCAGTATGGATAAATTTCATGTAGATATATTGAACGGCTCAATAAATATGTCGGTGGAGAGGTTAGCGCTCACGGCACCGTTTCTTTGCAGAGTGACATCACACCAGATGCAAGGTTCTACGATTTTAACCCTAAGCTAAAAACCATTATCAACATTAAGTCCCCTGCTTAGCACATAATAGTGGCATTATTACGGGGTAAGCATGAGATGGTGACAGGAAAGAGTAAAATCGAAAGACCAAGAAGTGAAGAGATTGCCAAGGAAATTCAACTAACCTTTGGTGGAAGGCATGAGGAACCCGTGTTGGTGTATTTTGCACAAATTCGTCTTGGCCATGGGATGTTGGCACCAATGCGGCATCTTTGGATAATGGTTGAGGAATGGTTCATGGTACCGCTGGCTAAGGCATTGGTTAGGACGCGGTTGGAGTTGGTTTGGGATGCGAATGACACTTTTCGGGAGCGGAAAAGTTGGCGCTGAGAAGGATGAGATTTGTTGGTACTGGATAGGGCGTGGAGTCGTTGGCGTTTCTGGCTTGGCTTATGAAGATGGCGCTGCTTTGAACGGCTAAGATGGCGTTGCTTCGGCTAATGAAGATGGCGCTGCTTTGAATAGCTAAGATAGCGCCGCTTTGGATATGTCTGTGGAATGGTGGAAACTGCACTTTGGACTTTGGATATCAAACAGTGAAGACGGAGCCGGTGTCTTTTGCATAATGGGCAGAGATAGTGCGGCTTTGATCACGGGGTGCTGAAGTCATGGTGTTGCTTGCTAGACCGTGGAGCAGGCGGATATGGCGCTGCAACTTGGCCCGCAGAACGAGAGATGGATGGTTAGGTCACGGAACACGCAGATACGGCGCCTGGCTTCAGTCCGTGGAATGGCGGAAACTGGCTTCAGTCCGCGGAATGGTGGAAACTGGCTTCAGTCCGCGGAATAGTGAAAATGGCATGCGGAAGGCTTGCTGGCTAGATCACCGAATGCTGGAGCATTGGAGAGTCGGCTTGACCACGGAGTGCTGGAGCCATGAGAGTTGGCTTGGCCGCGGAGTGCTGGAGCCATCGAGCGTTGCAGATTGGGTGACTGGTGTTCCTCGTTGCGGCGCGCTGCTGGTTCGGTCATGGAGCGGAGGTATTGGCACACTACTTATTCGGCTATGGAGTATGAGTGTGGTGCGCCCAGTTATCTATTTCCGTTCATGGAGCAATAAGGAATCCTTATTCTGTTCAAACTCTAGAAACTGTCTTCGTATGAAAAGGGGTATCGACCCTCTTCTGTTTCTTGTTGTTCATCCGGCTCCGTGCTTTCATTTGCAGTATCTGACTCCTCTTCGTCATTTGTTAGCGGTGGTAGAACGAGCATTAATTGGCAAAAAAGAAATCTCCAATAGTTATAATCAGCATTAAGGCGAGCCAAGAGAACTCAAAGTAGGTGCTCTCGCATGTATCCACCCAACAATAACCCTCGATCTTCTCCAGAATGTGTAATAAGGTTCTGACTCCAGAAGAATGAGTATCTGACCTGTCCAGTGGATTTCAAAATTTACCAAACTCCATTGCACTCTTGGGATGGATGGATGAAATAATGTCAGGGCTAATCTTGTAGATTGTGGTTGCGTTGTGTTCATCCTTTCATTTAGGTTATTTGGTACCTAAACTTTCTGATTGCGATGATGACATGTTGTGGATGCTTGTATGGTCAAAATCTTCTGGAGTCATTGGGTGAAATAGATGAATTGAGAGACGTTTTGTTGCCGATGTGATGCTATCAAGTCTTCAAGGACTTCGTTCCAAATGACATCCTTTGAACCATCTTATGAATCTTGGACTATTGTATGGAATGCGATGCGGTGAGCAGTCCCCAGTTATACTTCTGTTAGATCTGATGGCGTGGTCGGATATGTGAATGTATCTATGTGGCGTGATTTTGGAGTCTTTGATGCACGTGTACGTCTTCATGTTGAGAAATTCCCGCGGGTCGTAAAACTTCGACAGTGATTTACATGTTCCTTTGTAGTGATTTTTGCTAAGGTGAAGCTCTGACTGGTATCAAACAAACGAGCGGCAGCAGATGTGATCATAAGAGGCTACATTGTCGTGGGAACAAAGTAGGTTGGCTGGAATTGTATGGGCGTCCATGGAAGCAAAGGGATTGTCTGGATGCATAAGCGAGTAAACTGTACGCGATCACGAGCTCTGGCGGTATGGATCAAAAGATGGCCACGACTACGAACCTTGGCTGGTTGCGATTATGATTCTTGACAGGGGGAGTGTGGCGGCTACAACACGACCCTTTGCTATAAGGAGTGGCATCTACGGGACGATCCTTGGCGGGAATGAGTGGCGGTTATGGCACGATCCTTGGCAGGAAGGATTGTGGCGGCTACAGCACGACCCTTGGCTGGAAGGAAGTGTTGAAGCGGCTTCGGCTCTTGGAGAGGATGTTGAAGCTTATGGAGAAAAACGCTGAAGCTTCGGCTTTGGATCCTGGAGCATCTTATAGAGAGAATGCTGAAGCGGAGCGGCCGTTGGAGCGAACGTTGAAGCGGAGCGACTTCTGTAGAGAACGTTGAAGCGGAGCCGCTGCTAGAGAGAACGTTGAAGTGGCTCCTGGAGAGAAACGTCCAAGTGGATCCTAGAGGAAACTCTAGTGAGGGCTCTATTAACCCTCGACTTCGAAAAACGACTTAATACGATATGGCATATGGGAAGACGTCACAAATAATGTTGGTCGGCAAGTCATGTTTTTCTCCTCATGGGAAAGAATACGCTTCTTCTGTTTGATTTTCCCTTGCAACTCTCAGAGCCTTGACGCTTATAATGTTGAAGTCGGAGGCCACATCAATCAGCATGCTGTAAAACTCGACATCCTTCAAGTGAACAGTGGTTAGGAGTCCCCAGTTTCATCTATTAATCGTTCTTTCCAGGAGAGGTTGGGGTTTGGGAACGGCTTCCCTGGATGGAAACAACTGCTTTCCTGATGCAGTGCGGTTGAGGGCTGCAAATATGTCTTGACGTTGCGTCTTGGAGAAATACAGAATCTCACATAAATGTTTCATCATAGACTGCACAATTTTGTGGGCGTAGTCCCCAGAAATCATGCAGCTCCTAACGGGAAGAGGGTCTCTGTGAACTCAGGAGGGTTGCTTATTTTCTTTGCCCAGATTTTGCAGAAGTCGTTCCTGATCTTCACATGTGATGAAATTGGATTGCTGATTCCTTTCTACTGGGCGTTTAGGAGCAACGCAAGCCTCTTCATCTATAAAGGCGTTTCCTGCTGAAGTGCTTGTGCTGAACGTTAAAGGTATTCCTTGTCATTTCCATCTGGGGTTGACGTGACTCTTGTGGTAGCCGCTCTGTTAGTGTCTTGAAGAAATAGGTATCTCTTTCTGAGTTGTACCCATGTTTGTATGAGCCTTACGAGAACCTTTTGTCTTTCCATCAAATCAACAGTGGTAAGAGGAGATCGGCTTCTTCTGGATCTGATGCATGTCGTAAGTGCAATCAAATTAATAATCTTATTCCCACACAATTAACTGGTAATATAATGGAAGTATGGATCGTTTCCACGAAGAGCAGAGAGTTTTAGTTGTCAAAGTGTCACAAGGGGGAGGGGGGTTGTTTTAGATTGTGAAAAAATAAATAATCAAAGCAAATAAAATTTTATTGTAATCAATAGAGAGAGATATGATCGAGGAATCCTTCTTCGTTCATGGAGCGGAGGTATTGGCACACTACTTATTCGGCTATGGAGTATGAGTGTGGTGCGCCCAGTTATCTATTTCCGTTCATGGAGCAATAAGGAATCCTTATTCTGTTCAAACTCTAGAAACTGTCTTCGTATGAAAAGGGGTATCGACCCTCTTCTGTTTCTTGTTGTTCATCCGGCTCCGTGCTTTCATTTGCAGTATCTGACTCCTCTTCGTCATTTGTTAGCGGTGGTAGAACGAGCATTAATTGGCAAAAAAGAAATCTCCAATAGTTATAATCAGCATTAAGGCGAGCCAAGAGAACTCAAAGTAGGTGCTCTCGCATGTATCCACCCAACAATAACCCTCGATCTTCTCCAGAATGTGTAATAAGGTTCTGACTCCAGAAGAATGAGTATCTGACCTGTCCAGTGGATTTCAAAATTTACCAAACTCCATTGCACTCTTGGGATGGATGGATGAAATAATGTCAGGGCTAATCTTGTAGATTGTGGTTGCGTTGTGTTCATCCTTTCATTTAGGTTATTTGGTACCTAGACTTTCTGATTGCGATGATGACATGTTGTGGATGCTTGTATGGTCAAAATCTTCTGGAGTCATTGGGTGAAATAGATGAATTGAGAGACGTTTTGTTGCCGATGTGATGCTATCAAGTCTTCAAGGACTTCGTTCCAAATGACATCCTTTGAACCATCTTATGAATCTTGGACTATTGTATGGAATGCGATGCGGTGAGCAGTCCCCAGTTATACTTCTGTTAGATCTGATGGCGTGGTCGGATATGTGAATGTATCTATGTGGCGTGCTTTTGGAGTCTTTGATGCACGTGTACGTCTTCATGTTGAGAAATTCCCGCGGGTCGTAAAACTTCGACAGTGATTTACATGTTCCTTTGTAGTGATTTTTGCTAAGGTGAAGCTCTGACTGGTATCAAACAAACGAGCGGCAGCAGATGTGATCATAAGAGGCTACATTTCGTGGGAACAAAGTAGGTTGGCTGGAATTGTATGGGCGTCCATGGAAGCAAAGGGATTGTCTGGATGCATAAGCGAGTAAACTGTACGCGATCACGAGCTCTGGCGGTATGGATCAAAAGATGGCCACGACTACGAACCTTGGCTGGTTGCGATTATGATTCTTGACAGGGGGAGTGTGGCGGCTACAACACGACCCTTTGCTATAAGGAGTGGCGGCTACGGGACGATCCTTGGCGGGAATGAGTGGCGGTTATGGCACGATCCTTGGCAGGAAGGATTGTGGCGGCTACAGCACGACCCTTGGCTGGAAGGAAGTGTTGAAGCGGCTTCGGCTCTTGGAGAGGATGTTGAAGCTTATGGGAAAAACGCTGAAGCTTCGGCTTTGGATCCTGGAGCATCTTATAGAGAGAATGCTGAAGCGGAGCGGCCGTTGGAGCGAACGTTGAAGCGGAGCGACTTCTGTAGAGAACGTTGAAGCGGAGCCGCTGCTAGAGAGAACGTTGAAGTGGCTCCTGGAGAGAAACGTCCAAGTGGATCCTAGAGGAAACTCTAGTGAGGGCTCTATTAACCCTCGACTTCGAAAAACGACTTAATACGATATGGCATATGGGAAGACGTCACAAATAATGTTGGTCGGCAAGTCATGTTTTTCTCCTCATGGGAAAGAATACGCTTCTTCTGTTTGATTTTCCCTTGCAACTCTCAGAGCCTTGACGCTTATAATGTTGAAGTCGGAGGCCACATAAATCAGCATGCTGTAAAACTCGACATCCTTCAAGTGAACAGTGGTTAGGAGTCCCCAGTTTCATCTATTAATCGTTCTTTCCAGGAGAGGTTGGGGTTTGGGAACGGCTTCCCTGGATGGAAACAACTGCTTTCCTGATGCAGTGCGGTTGAGGGCTGCAAATATGTCTTGACGTTGCGTCTTGGAGAAATACAGAATCTCACATAAATGTTTCATCATAGACTGCACAATTTTGTGGGCGTAGTCCCCAGAAATCATGCAGCTCCTAACGGGAAGAGGGTCTCTGTGAACTCAGGAGGGTTGCTTATTTTCTTTGCCCAGATTTTGCAGAAGTCGTTCCTGATCTTCACATGTGATGAAATTGGATTGCTGATTCCTTTCTACTGGGCGTTTAGGAGCAACGCAAGCCTCTTCATCTATAAAGGCGTTTCCTGCTGAAGTGCTTGTGCTGAACGTTAAAGGTATTCCTTGTCATTTCCATCTGGGGTTGACGTGACTCTTGTGGTAGCCGCTCTGTTAGTGTCTTGAAGAAATAGGTATCTCTTTCTGAGTTGTACCCATGTTTGTATGAGCCTTACGAGAACCTTTTGTCTTTCCATCAAATCAACAGTGGTAAGAGGAGATCGGCTTCTTCTGGATCTGATGCATGTCGTAAGTGCAATCAAATTAATAATCTTATTCCCACACAATTAACTGGTAATATAATGGAAGTATGGATCGTTTCCACGAAGAGCAGAGAGTTTTAGTTGTCAAAGTGTCACAAGGGGGAGGGGGGTTGTTTTAGATTGTGAAAAAATAAATAATCAAAGCAAATAAAATTTTATTGTAATCAATAGAGAGAGATATGATCGAGGAATCCTTCTTCGTTAATAAACCGTCAATGATTTATTATAGTTGCCTACTCTTCGTTAATAATAGATTATCACCAACCGTAGAATAGCAGCTAGATCAGTGATATCCCCTAAATTCCTTATATCACTGGATATGGAAGTTCTCGCCTACCAGATTCTATTCAACGAACCACCAAGTAGTAGATCACTCAAAGTGTAATCCAATTGAATGCTTTATATTTTGTGAATTTATAGGTTGATCCTACTAGTTAGACTCTTAGATCAAGGTCCACTTTTTAGTGTTGTTTATACACACAATCGTTCT
The DNA here is from genome assembly GCF_003573695.1 of Papaver somniferum. Lineage (NCBI taxonomy): Eukaryota > Viridiplantae > Streptophyta > Magnoliopsida > Ranunculales > Papaveraceae > Papaver > Papaver somniferum. Next base: position 218,678,372 of record NC_039360.1, read on the forward strand.
ACAGAACCCCTCTGCAAGGTTTTGTGTTCTCTACTTGTGTACAAGTTATTCGACGATTACTTATCTCCTAATTGATTGAATCAACAAATTAATTTAGTTGGCCACCTAAACAATCTATCAATCAATCATAAATATTCAAATAGTATAAACAAACGATAATCATATGAAGAACTTCAAATTAGATTAATATAATAACTCAAATCTTGTTTACAACTTAGAATTCATTCTCAATCAATAGGTGTTTAGCTACTCATGGATGTAGAAACATCCATGATATACATATGAGAAAAGTAAAGAGATAACGTTACGATTGATAATCGCTCCTTATGATGTTTCTTCTCTCCAAACCCTAACAACTTCGTTACCTAATGATATGATCCTATTTCACATAACCTAATACCTTTTTATAGGTTTACATTGCTTGGCCTTCACGTATTTAGTTTGGTTTAGGAACCCGACCTGAAATAACGAAATAACGAATCCAAACGTGCACTTAGGTCTTCCAAAGTGTGAATACACGTTTCCCATTTGCTAAGTGCGCGAACCCAGTCCGAAAAATTCAAAATCCAGCAGAAATTTTCGGAATTAAGTCTGCGAACCCGGTCTGTGAACCCAGTTCGCGGACTTCATTGTCTTCGGTATTTGATAAAAACTGTTTTGGCCACAACTTCTTCATCCGAACTCGGAATGACCTCATTATTTTTTCATTATTTTTATATTTCAATTATCTTAAAGATGATGATGATAAATCCTTAATTTGAATGAGTTAATATAGGTCTTTGGCCTGAGTCTTGATTTTGAGCGTTTTGCTCCTTTTCGTCGCATTTCTTCCACTTCTCTTGGACTTGGTCACTTGGAATACTTATCTCCAAAGCTATTTTCAGCACTTTTTTTATCGTTTGTGGATGATTCACCTAATATAGGAAAACAAGAGAAAACAAGAGTAATAATACGAAAATATGCAAGAATAATAGCAAAAACAAGTACGGAATGGGCACTAAAATCATATGAATTATGCATTTATCAAATTCCCTTACACTTAGATTTTGCTAGTCCTCGCGAAAAATAAATAAAACTAATCCTAAATACAACAACTCCACGTCGTGAGGATATGGTTACTCTTAGCATGAATAACATGCCTTTAAACCCCTAGGTGTCCCTAGTGGACGAGTTATAGTATCGTGAGGGCTTACAAGAGATATACCCAAAAAACATACTCCAATCTCTCGCCTTGGAAGAACTTCTAAGGATAGACACAAAGTAGTAAGCCAAATAATTAGCTCGCTTATGTTCTTTACCTGCAAGCATCCCACATACATTCCAATCTGCACATACAAGCAATTACTTACGTGTGACATTCAACCTGATTGCCAAACTCTACTAAGATAGTCGTCATACTTGTTGCAACGTTTATCACAACACTCGCATACTGAAATCACATGGATAGATAAGAAAATGGAAATGGAAAAGTGAAGTGTGCAAATGTTGACTTAAGTGAAACATGTTACCCACAATACTTGTATGAATGTCGTCAAAGGATATATATTTATAACGCACTAGTTGAGCGAAGCACCCATTTAACTCGACCACATGATTAGATACTCTAAGCGCATGTTCCTTTTCATCAAGTATGTGATAGTTGCCTTGGATCCTGCACTCCATGCTTGCTTAGACGACGGAGACAGAGATAATGTTTCAGACATACTGTTATCAAAGTGTCAAGAACCTCATCAATAGTCTTTTTGACTTGCTATATAATGATGATATGGTTTTTCTTCATCGACTATGATTAGTCTGAAATTCCGAACCTATCTTTTATTAATGTCGATAAAAGAAGAGGAGCCTTATTTATTTATAATTTTTTTTTCATTTCTTTTCTATTTTTTTCTTTTTTTTCGTCTCACTCTTCATGAGTATAAGACAATTGTCTTATGGGGCTTTTATATAAACTCAACCAATGATTACCTTGCTACAACATCCACGACAGTATCACGATCCCACCAAATCACTTTAGAAAAACATATAACTGCAAAAATAAAAAGAAACTGATTCAGTAATGATTGATAGCGAGGATGAATCTTTCAAACGACTACCATAGATTAGTTTCGCATTCAATTATGAACGTATATATTTAAGGATTGAAGTAAATGGAACTTAATCTATAGCTTGAAGAACTGTTTCAACCTTAAAAGGTTTAGAGTGTCATCCTAAATAGCTCATAATTAACTCCAAAAGATGAAGTCTCAAGAATGCAATAAATCAAAGAGTATTATTTATTTATGTGTATATGAAAATAGTATGATACTAAATGCTCCACCACACTTAAACTCGACATTGTCCTCAACGTTCAAAACCGAATTTTTTTTGAAATCTGACATAACAGCAAATTAAACTCGAACTCTGTACCAATGGGTAGGGAACAAGGCAAAACATCCTAAAAGAAAGTTGTTTGCCTACGTCTTTTATATAAAGTGTCAAAAGGCCACAGCTTTTCAATAAAAGGTCTGACTTTTATGGCCTCCGGACTGACTGTCATGCAATCTGAAAAAGTTCTGGAAAAATATTGAAACTCAAATGTCCAGGCCTATAGCTCCAACTTAACAGACTCCAAATTCATACTTTCTTATTGGAAAATAAATTTATGTCTGTCCTCTTTAAAAGTTGGAGTCAACCACTCAAATCGGACTCCGTATGAAGTCTCGAGATCTATTTTCATGACAAGTGCGCAATCAGAATTTTTTGACGAAAAATCGTCAAAACTTTCATTATAGATATAGAACTTATAAAATCTAAGATGGGAATGCAAGATATGATATGCAAAACTAAGAAAATCAAAAACAAAAGGGATAGAGATACAAAACCGATGGGTTGCCTCCCATTTAGTGCTTAGTTTAATGTCCTCATCCCAACTTGGCATTCCGTCAGTTATTCCTCCAGAGGGAGATAATCATGAAATTATTGCACATACATATCCACATAAGAAATGCTTTCATAATATGGCTTCAATCTATGGCCGTTCACCTTTAAATTTGTTCCATCTCTAAGACTAGAAATTTCAACTGCGCCATGAGAATAAACATTAGTAACAACATACGATCCAATCCATCTGGATCTTAGCTTACCAGGAAATAGTTTAAGACGAGAATAAAATAAAAGAACTTTTTGACCCACAACAAAACTCTTTCGATAAATCATCTTGTCATGGAAAAGTTTCGTCTTTTCCTTGTAAATACGAGAACTCTCATAAGCATCATTACGTATATCCTCTAGCTCTTTAAGTTGTAACTTCCTTTGTTTCCCCTCATTGTCATAATCCATGTTGCACATATTTATCGCCCAATATGACTTGTGTTCAAGTTCAAATGGAAGATGACAAGCTTTGCCATAAACCAACCGATATGGAGACATACCAATCGGTGTTTGTTACGTTGTTCTATATGCCCAAAGTGCATCATTAAGCCTATAATTCCAATCTTTCTGTGTAGTGTTCACGGTTTTCTCAAGAATGGATTTAATCTCACGGTTTGATATTTCGGCTTTCCCACTAGTTTGTGGGTGAGACGGTGTACCAACCTTTTGTGTTATGTTGTACTTCTTGAGTAGAGCATGGAAGGATTTCTGAAAATGTGAGCCTCCGTCACTGATAACCACTCTTGGTGTACCATGTCTAGAAAAAATATATTCCTTCACAAACTCACAAACAACTTGAGAATCATTAGTAAGGGTGGCTTTAGCTTCCACCCATTTCGAAACATAATCCACAACAAGAAGTATATAAAATTTTCCATTAGAATTGACAAAAAGACCCATAAAACAATTCCCCAAACTTAAAATACTTCAACAGCAAGAATTGGTGTGAGTGGCATTTGATTTCGAGCACCTAGATTGCCCGTTCTTTGACATCTATCACAAGATTTGCAAAAAATATATGCATCCTCAAATAGGGTAGGCTAATAAAAACCACTTTCAAGTACTTTGAAAGCAGTACATTTAGAACCAAAGTGACCACCACATGCATATATATAACAAAAAGTAAGGATAGACTGAAATTCAGAATTAGGTATGCACCTGCGGATGATTTGATCAGAACCGTATTTCCACAAGTAGGGCTCATCCCACACATACTGCTTGGCTATTTTCTTAAGCTTAAGCTTTTGAAAATTAGACATTGTACTAGGTACTTGTCTTGTAACCAAGTAGTTCACTATATCCACGTACCAATGTGTTGAATCTTCAATTGAGAAAAGTTGTTCGTCTGGAAAACGATCTTGTAAAGGAAGTTCTTCTTCGGAAACAACAAGTCTACTAAGATGATCCGCAACGGTATTTTCAACGCCTCTTTTATCCTTTATTTCATAATCAAATTCTTGTAATAGTAGAATCCACCGTATAAGTCTTGGCTTAGCTTCTTTCTTCTTTAATAGGTACCGAAGTGCTGCATGATCAGAATATACAATCACTTTTGTACCCACCAAATAGGATCTAAATTTTTCTTGTACAAACACTATAGCCAAAAATTCTTTTTCGGTGGTAGAATAGTTGATTTGTGCATCGTTTAGGGTCCTGGATGCATAATAAATCACATGAGACAGCTTGTCTACTCCTTGACCCAAAACGGCTCCAACTGCATAGTCACTTACATCACACATTAATTCAAATGGCAAAATCCAATCCGGTGACTTGATAATTGGTGCAGTTGTCAACAATTCTTTCAATTTATCAAAGGCATCCTTGCACTCCTTGTTGAAGTCAAAAATAACCTCTTTTTGCAATAATCTGCACATCGGCATTGAGATTTTGGAGAAATCCTTGATAAACCGCCTGTAAAAACCTGCATGACCAAGAAAAGAACGAATTTTCCTCACCGGAGTGGGATATTGTAAGTTTCTTATTAAGTCTATCTTTTTGTCAACTTCAAGCCCCCGAGAGGGCACAATGTGACCTAACACTATTCCATGGCTTACCAAAAAGTGACATTTCTCCCAATTTAAAACAAGATTAGTGTTTATGCATCTTTTAAGCACAAGTTCAAGATTTTATAAAAAAATATCAAATGAATCACCATAAACACTAAAATCATCCATAAATACCTCAATTATGCGTTCTAAGTCAGAAAATATACTAACCATACACCTCTGAAAAGTGGCAGGCGCATTGCAAAGACCAAACGGCATTCGCCTAAAAGAAAACGTACCAAAAGGACAAGTGAAAGTAGTCTTCTCTTGATCTTCTGGTGCAATAAAAATCTGATTGTATCCCGAATAACCATCCAAAAATCAATAATTTGAATGTCCCGCTAACCTCTCTAACATCTGATCAATGAAAGGCAAAGGAAAGTGATCCTTTCGGGTTGCGGCATTAAGCTTTCTGTAGTTTATGCACACTCTCCATCCTGTTTGAACTCTTGTAGGAACAAGTTCATCATTTTGATTTCTAAAAACAGTGACACCTGCTTTCTTAGGTACCACCTGTACCGGACTAACCCATTTGCTATCAGAAATTGGGTAAATCACCACCACACTTAGCAATTTGAGGATCTCTTTCTTCACGACCTCCATCATTGGGGGGGTTAAGCCTACGTTGAGCATCACGTACTAGCTTAAGATCATCTTCCATTAGGATTCTATGCATGCACATGGATGGACTAATTCCTTTGATACCAGCAATTGTCCACCCAATAGCCGTTTTGTACTCTTTCAGAACCCTAAGTATATGTTTTTCTTGTATTGGGGTGAGGTTCTTTGCAATAATCACCGGAAGTTCTTCTTTGTCACCCAAGTACGCATACTTTAGGTGGTCTATAAGCGGCTTCAATTCTAGTTTCGGTGCCTGCACAATACAAGGTAATGGAGCCTCATTAGTTACGGGTAAAGAAATATTACCCGGTTTAGCTTATTGTAATTTTGTTAAGGAACCACACATCTCAACCAGTTCTTTGGCTAAGTAAACGTCCAGGTTCGGTTGTTCGTGAACGTCCAAATCAATGTTATTCCATAGCACAACTCCAAGTTCATCTTCATTATTCAAATCAAACATTTGTTGCGCTAACGAACCAATAACATCAATTGAGAAAGCTGAGTGAACATCACTAGGATAGCGCATGGTTTCAAAAATATTGAAACGTATTATCTCCTTATCAAATTCCATAGTGAGTGCACCACTATCAACACCAATCTTCGTCTTTGCGGTCTTCATAAAAGGTCTCCCAAGAAGTAACAAATTAGATGAACAATTATCTCCATTGTGCATATCCACAATGTAAAAATCAACCGGAAATATTAACTGATTCACTTGCACTAACACATCCTCCACGACTCCCTTAGGATATATATTGGACTTATTAGCCAATTGAATGGTAATCTTTGCCTCTTTTAAAGGTCCAATATTCAAAGAATCATAAACATCGGCTGACATAAACTTATGGAAGCTCCCAAATCAAGCAAAGCACGCTCGAATCATCGGTTACCAATGGTAATGGAACTGTGAAGCCGCTAGGATCCTCACACTTTGTAGGCATCTTCTTTAGTAACATTGTTGTAGAACGTTTTTCTACTTGAGTAATCTCATTAGCAATCAACCTATCCTTCCTTGTACATAAATCCTTCAAAACCTTGGAATACCTGGTTACGGTTCGGATGGCCTCAATAAATGGAATATTGATGTGTATCCATGATTTCCTTGTCTTTAGATTGCTTCTCCGACTTGGCAAAACGACTAGGGTAAGGAGGTGGTATGGTAAAAGTGGGAACCGTATCCTTAGGTTGGTCGTTTGAGGTTGGCTTTTCTTTGGGACAATTTCCTCTTCTACTTCCTTTTCGATGTCGTTACTAACCTCTTTTTGTTGATGTGGCTTTTCAGTTTGTCTCCCACTTCTTAGAGTTACTGCATTAACGTGCTCTCTTGGATTCACAAAAGGTTGAGATGGGAGTGTTGTAGACGCATGAGCCTTCATAAGATTCATATCCGTTGCCAATTGCCGAATCTGAGTATGCAAATCTTTAATGGCAGCATCGTTCTTTTGTTGATTTTTCATTACTCTTTCCTTAATACTCTCATTAGAAGAAGCAAAACTCTGCGTAGTTTGCAAGATGATATTGAGCTTATCGTCTACAGATGAATCTGTATTTTGTGCTTGATGCTGTTGTGGTTGCTGAAACTGTTGTTGAAAACCACCCTGTCTTGCATATGGATTAGGAGCTGCAGCTTGCTTGTTAGCATAACTGAAATTAGGATGATCTTTCCAACCAGGGTTATAAGTACTAGAAAATGGATCATACCTGGGCCTCTGATTAGGAAATATAGCATTTACCTCAGATTTATCTTCATATGAAGGAATGATCACTGCTGCCATCCTTTGTATTACCTTCTCCATGTTGTTCATTTGTTTCTCTGATTTGGAAGTTTCTTCCATATTTCTAACTCTTCTGACATTTGAGTCATGTCTGGTGTAAAATTGTTGAGCATTCGAAGCCATACTCTCGATCAAACTAGTCGCCTGCGAGATTTTCTTCTCAGTAAGTGAACCACCAACGGCTGCATCAATCAAATTTCGTTTCTCTGGAAGTAATACTTCGTAGAAATATTGAATGATGAGTGTTGGAGATATGTTGTGGTGAGGTCAACTCGCCACCAACTTTTTGTACCTATCTCACTATTCATAAAGAGATTCCCCAGTAATCTGAAGAATACCACTAATCTCTTTACGAACAGAGGCTGCCTTAGAAGTAGGAAAATATTTCTCTAAAAATAGCTTTTTCATCTCATTCCATGTTGTAATACTCCCTGGAGGAAGGTAATACAACCATTCTTCCGCCGAATATATTAAAGAGAATTGAAAAGCTTGAAACAATGATGTATCACTGTTTTCGGTACTTTGCCTAAGACTCATCATCGTCTGTTGAAATTTCCGAAGATGACGATTCGTATCTTCACCTGGAAGTCCCTTGAACTTTGGTAGATGGTGAAGAACATTCAATTTCAGCTCCACTAGATTAGTGATTGTAATACACAGTGGTTACGAATCTAAGCATGGATAGGTCAAATCTCGCAGCTTCCTCTCCTGAGGTGGAGGAGGATCTATCTCGCCGTCTGTATTAACCATCTCTTCTGTAGAGGTTTCTAGTTGCGTTTGCTGACGTGCTTGTAATACCAATCCTTTACGGATTTGTATTCCGAACCTCTAGTATTCCCAGTCTTTTGGTGCCAGAGATTAAATACCTGAAATAAAAATCTAGAAAACAAAATTAAAAGCTAAAAAGAAATTCTAAAAACAAGATCAAAACTAATAAAAATAACAACTAAAGCTAACGTCCCCGACAGAGGCGCCAAAATTTGATGCGTGTCGTAAGTACAATCAAATTAATAATCTTATTCCCACACAATTATCTGATAATATAATGGAAGTAAGGATCGTTCCCACGAAGAGCAGTGAGTTTTAGTTGTCAAAGTGTCACAGGGGGGGTTGTTTTAGATTGCGAAAAAAAAAATAATCAAAGCAAATAAAATTGTATTGTAATCAATAGAGAGATATGATCGAGGAATCCTTCTTCGTTAATAAACCGTCAATGAGTTATTATAGTTGCTTACTCTTCGTTAATCATAGATTATCACCAACCGTAGAATAGCAGCTAGATCAGTGATATCCCCTAAATTCCTTATATCACTGGATACGGAAGTTCTCGCCTACCAGATTCTATTCAACGAACCACCAAGTAGTAGATCACTCAAAGTGTAATCCAATTGAATGCTTTATCTTTTTTGAATTTATAGGTTGATCCTACTAGTTAGACTCTTAGATCAAGGTCCACTTTTTAGTGTTGTTTATACACACAATCGTTCCACAGAACCCCTCTGCAAGGTTTTGTGTTCTCTACTTGTGTACAAGTTATTCGACGATTACTTATCTCCTAACTTAATCTTAGCAATAGATTGAATCAACAAATCAATTTAGTTGGCCACCTAAAAAATATATCAAACAATCATAAATATTCAAATAGTACAAACAAACGATAATCATATGAATAAATTCAAAGTAGATTAATATAATAACTCAAATCTTGTTTACAACTTAGAATTCATTCTCAATCAATAGGTGTTTAGCTACTCATGGATGTAGAAACATCCATGATATACATATGAGAAAAGTAAAGAGATAACGTTACGATTGATAATCGCTCCGTATGATGTTTCTTCTCTCCAAACCCTAAAAATTTAGTTACCTAATGATATGATCCCATTTCACATAACCTAATACCCTTTTATAGGTTTACATTGCTTGGCCTTCACGTATTTAGTTTGGTTTAGGAACCCGACCCGAAATAAGGAAATAACAAATCCAAACGTGCCCTTAGGACTTCCATTTGCTAAGTGCGCGAACCCAGTCCGCAAACTTCAAAATCCAACAGAAATTTTCGGAATTAAGTCTGCGAACCCAGTTCGCGGACTTCATTGTCTTCGATATTTGATAAAAACTGTTTTGGCCACAACTTCTTCATCCGAACTCGGAATGACCTCATTCTTTTTGCATTATTTTTATATTTAAGTTCTCTTCAAGATGGTGATGAGAAATCCTTAATTTAATGAGTTAAGATTAGTCTTTGTCCCGAGTCTTGATTTTGAGCGTTTTGCTTTCTTTTCGTCGCATTTCTTCCACTTCTCTTGGACTTGGGCACTTGGAATACTTATATCCAAAGATATTTTCAGCACTTTGTAGATCTTTTGTGGATGATTCACCTAATATAGGCAAACAAGAGAAAACAAGAGTAATAATACGAAAATATGCAAGAATAATAGCTAAAACAAGTATGTAATGGACACTAAAATCATATGAATTATGCACTTATTAGGATCCTCCAGTCTCTCGTCCTGATGGTGGAGTAGCATCGGTTCTGGTGACGGTTGGAGCTGTTATGCTTGAAGAAAAGTTGGGAGTGGCGACAGCGGCTCTAGCTCTGGTGATCGACGGTGTAACACCTAAAGGAACATTTTCCACGCTGCTAGTGTTGGCGGGTGGCGTATTAATGCCACTGGAAGGAGTGTTAGTACCAAGGATGATTTCAGCGCTAGTGTTCTCAGGGTTTGTTGTTGATTCGGACCTGAGTTCTACCATCTTTAGATCGTGTTGAAGAATGGAATCGGGAATTGAGAAATTGATATTGTACCCGAGAGATTAATCTCTCACTGTGGTCACCAATTGATTGTAGGTGAAAACCGTTTTTGCTGATTTTGGTAATTTTGGGTGTGTGGATGAGAAACGAGTCTAAACCTTAAACAAATGTACTGCACGGGAGTACTTTTGATTCGAGAGATCAATCTGTACAATCCTGGCCTAAACCATGAAATAGTCGTTTCAGGCTTGCTTCGGTCACAAAGTGAAGGAGAAGGGTTGGTCTTAGGGAGGGAAGCGAAGAAAGTGTTGAGACCAGAATAGTTGATTCTGGAAGTGTGGGTGTTTTGTGACTTGTATCAGAAAGTTGAACTGGCTAGCTGGATGAAAAGCTATCAGATGATTTATGGATGTCGTATTGTTCTCCTGACCAAAACTTGTTGTTTTGCGGAAATAGGTGAGACCTATTTATACAAGTCGCAATAAAACATACCCTGGTCTCATAGGAAGTGGAAACGATTGAGTGGTGGAAGATTAACATGTAACTTCGGGATTTATGTTTCCATAATGAGGGAGGTGGATCCGCTCACGCCATTACTAACCGCCCCGCTTTATGACATTTCTTGTAACTGACGTATTGCACGCCGCACGCTATAAACCGCCAGACCAATACCCTGATGAGTATCCCCCAGTTTGTGACATGCTTGATGTCTCGAGTGTTTTCTGTGTAAAACATGTAGCACTTTGCTACGTGTGGAGAGACAAAATCAAGAGACTTGTCGCAGGAAAATAGTATGTGATGCTATTAGGCTCGTCTTGACTGATCGTCTAAAACTTGCCACCAGTCTGTCAGTTTGGTGGCGAACTTGGATGGCTGAGATTTCATCTCATGAGGAAGGGTAGCCGTTGATTATGGCTACCTTTTGTTGGCGCCTGATGATGGCATACTGGCGCTTTGAGCGCGCGCTAGTGGCATTACGGCATGGCCGGCATGTTTTTTGCATGCCAATGGAACGATTGTGCAAGTGGCTCCTGGTGTAGCCATGTCCATTAGTTTTAGGCGGCTGGTCGCCTGAAATTTTCCACAAGTCTGTCAGCTCGGTGGTCAACTTGGATGGCTGAGGTTGCATCTCATGAGGAAGGATAGTCGTTTATTATGGATACCTTCTATCGGCGCCTGTCAACTTTGTCTAAATTAGGGTTTAGCATGTCGAAACCCTAATTAGCATATATAGCATGCCATTTCACATGTGCGCCTGGCATGCGCGTTTGGAAAGTTAGGCATGTCGATTGGCATGTGCGCCTGGCATGCGAGTTTGGCATGTTGCTTGGCATGTGCGTCTGGCATGCTCGTTTGGCGAGTTTGGCTGCTGCTTGGCATTTTTGGCATGTCGATTGGCATGTGCGCTTGGCATGCGCGTTTGGCGAGTTTGGCATGCTGCTTGGCATGTTTGGCATGCCTATTGGCATGTGGGCGCGGGTTTTGGGAAGACAACTGGATTTGTGACCATCTAGCGTGGTTTTCTCCTTTTCAACACTGTGGCGAGTTTAGAGCAACCTTATTGGTCAATGGGAATTGGGGCCGGCCAAGAATGGGCGTGGCCACACTTTCTGTACGCTGTGGAGGATTTAAAGAAACCTGATTGGTCTATGGGAAGTGGGGCTGACAAGCTAGGGGGTGGCCACACTTCCAGTGCGTTGTGGAGGATTTAAATCGACCTAATTGGTCGATGGGAAGTGGGGCCGGAAATCTAGGGCGTGGCCACACTTCCAGTGCGCTGTGGTGGATTTAAAGCGACTTGATTGGTCAATGGGAAGTGGGGCCGACAAGCTAGGGCGTGGCCACACTTCCAGTGCACTGTGGCGGATTTAAAGCGACCTGATTGGTAGATAGAAATAGGGCCGGATTAGGATGGGGCGTGGCAAATGGTAAGTTGCGCCAGCTGGCCTAAAGCATGTCCACGCCTCCCTTTGCTGTTGCGGATCCTTGTTTTTCTGATTCTGGGCGAGGTTTTGCACCTGCCAATCTATGGAGAATTAATTACCTAGTTTTCCTAGGCTTAATTTTGACAAGAAAGGTCTGGTATACTGCGCGAGGCGCGAAACCCTAACTTCTACAAGTTAGTCAGGACAATTGATTGAATTTTTTGTGTAGACACAGAGTTATTTTAAGTTCATTGCCAGAGAGAAGCATGCTTTTCTGATTGAATACCTTATGCAAAGATCTTATCCTTGATATTTGGAGATTCGTGCTACCCTGCTGCGAGTGAACACAAATCTTCATGCCATATCAGCATTAAGGGTTCGGCCGGAGAACATAGCATAAAAGGCATTCAAAGGAACTTAAATATAGGCAAGGCGCCGAAATTTACAGGACATCTGGGATGGTTTCTACACTCACCAGTCTGGATAAATTTCATATAGATATTTTGAACGGCTCAATAAATATGTCGATTGAGAGGTTAGTACTCACGGCACCGTTTCTTTGCAGAGTGACGTCACACCAGATGCAAGGTTTTACGATTTTAACCCTAAGCTAAAAACCACCATCAACACTGTGTTATTTATATTTCCGCATTATATTTGTTTATATAATTAAAATATCACAGGTTGTGTGTAAGTTCAATCAATTGTGAATCCGACCTTTGGTTGTTGATTAAATTGATTGACACTTGGATATTGGTTTTTGATATCGTCCAAGTTATTTCTTATATTCAATCGGGCTCGCAAATTCCTATTTGTTTGATTGCAGATTGAATTGAGAAATAGAGATATAACTCTTGGATGTACTTTTCTTAAGATTGAGTCTGACTGTCTAGTTGATTCTATTGAAAGTATATTGTAGTTAGTCCATGCAGATTGCCTAAACGAAATATTGGGTGAGGTTGTTAGACCTCCGCTTTTTCAAATCCGCATACTTCCAAAGTTTGCACAGAATTTCAGCTTTCACAGCAGAAACTTCCTCTAACTCAAATTCTGATTCAGAATGCGAGTCTGACACTGAGATTTTTAAATTCTTGGATAAAAATGAAGAAAATCACCAAGAAAATCTTCAACTAAAAATGAGTTTGAAGAAACTTGAATCATCACTTCAGGTGAAAAATCTTGAGATTGACTGTCTTAATGATGAATTCGCCAGAACCCTATCGTTAAAAGAAAAAGAGATTAATACTCTTAAGTGTGACCTGCAAAGGCTATCTGGAAGTTCTGACAAGATTTCAGCAATGTTTTTCGGTCATAAGTCTTTTGGACACACAAATGGTTTAGGGTTCAAAAGCAAGACTGTGAGCACAAATAATTTCTTTGTTCCGGCCGGTTCTGGAACTGTGGATATTAAAAGTTGTGATAAACAGGAGCCAAATATGCAAAATGAAAATTCATCTCTGAAGTGTATGTCTTATGGAAATGCAAGTCATATTCAGAGTAAGTGTTGTAAATTCAAGAGAAACAACAAACGAATTGCCCAACTTCAGAATGACATGCAAAGGATGAATCTGGTATTAGGCAATCAACAGGGAACTCATGATGACAAGAAGAAGTCTAAGAAAAACCAGATTCAGACGAGGTAAGAAAGTTGTTTATGCAACTAACCTTGATAAGTCACCAGGTGACACAAGATATGAGCATTCTGCTCACTCCATCGCTATTTAACTATAGCGATGTTTACATCCTCATCATTAACTTGAGAATATGAGGATTGCAACAAGGTTGCTCAAGTCTTATATTGTTGTTAATTTCTTATCCTTGGCAGTTTAAGATGATTTAAGTTAATATTTGCAATTGAATATTTTCTTATCAAAAAGAGATAATGGATCGTGAACCATGAAGACTTTGTCAAAGTTTTTGTTTAGGGTTTACTTATCTGATATGCTATTTATATTCATTTGTGATTGAAAAAGCAAGGGTCTAACAACCACACCCAATATTTCTCTTATCAATCTGTATGGACTAACTCTTATATACTTTCAAGAGAATCAACTAGACAGTTAGACTCAATCTTAAGAAAAGTATATCCAAGAGTTATACCTTTATTTCTCAATTCAATTTGCAATCAAACAAATAGGAATTTGCGAGCCCGATTGAATATAGGAAATAACTTCGACGGTATCAAAAACCAATATCCAAATGTCAATCAATATAATCAACAACCAAAGGTTGGATTCACAATTGATGAACTTACACACAACCTGTGATATTTCAATTATATACACAAATATAAGGAGGAAAATAAATAACAGAGAAACACCAGAAATTTTGTTAACGAGGAAACCACAAATGCAAAAAAAAACTAGGACCTAGTCCATATTTGAACATCATACTGTATTAATTCGCTACAGACACTAGCCTACTCCAAGTTAACTTCGGACTGGAATTTAGTTGAGTCCTAACCAATCTCACATTGATCAAGGTACAGTCGTGTTCCTTACATCTTTAGAACCACGCCGGATTTTGCGCACTTGATTCCTTTAGCTAATCTCACCCACAATTAAGAGTTGTTACAACCCAAATTCGAAGACTTGATAAACCAATCTGTCTTATACAGAAAAGTCTATTGAATAGATAAATATATCTCCCAAAGATATACCTATGAGTTTTGTTCCTTATTTTGATAAATCAAGGTGAACAGGAACCAATTGATACACCGGACTTATATTCCCGAAGAACTGCCTAGTAATATCAATCACCTCACAATCAAGCTAGTCAATATCGGTTGTACATGCCGGTATTACAGGTTTTTATCGGATATCGTAAAATATCTATACGGTACTGAAAATATCGGCGATAGGAAGACGGAACGGTATTATCGGCTGTACAGGCCGATACTGACCGATATATCGATTTTACTTATACACCGATAATATCGATTCAAGGAATATATTTCTATCAACATGCATCTAGTATTTACTAACAAGTACAATGTCAATTGGAGAAGTTAAAAAAGTCTTAATATATTTATGATATAAAATCAACAACTATTTGGTAGGATATAAGATGGAAACCATTTTTTGGTTGCAAGGTAGGGAAATGTAAAAGATAAAAGTGAAGGATAATAAGAAAGATTTGCCGGAATAGTATGACAACAATCACAATGCTAGCTAATGAACAAACTTGTATTTTGAAAATTTTAGATATATGCATGATTCTTATTATTTTTTACTATGGTTTTATAAACATTTGAAATTCTAGTTCTAATGTTGTATCACTGATAAAAATCGATATTATATTTTGTATATGTGTATCGGACCCGGCCGATACGAGACCGATACGCGATATTAACTACCTTGCTCACAATAATATTAATTGTATTGTAGCGAAACAAGATATTGTGGAATTAAAAATGATGATACGAAGATGTTTGTGACTACTTTTTATCTTGCCTATCGGAGATTAATACTCAAGCAAATCTTAGAGAAGATAGTACTCAATCACGATAGAAAACAACAAGACCAGAATATCCAACTACAGAGAAAATAATTGGGTCTGGCTTCATAATCCCAACGAAGTCTTCAAGTCGTTAACCTACCGGGTTTTGGAAAAACCTAAGTTTAAAGGAAAATTGACTCTAGTCGCAACTAGTATCACACAGGAGGTGTGGGGATTAGGATTCCCAATTTCTAGAGTTCTCCTTTATATAGTCTTCAAATCAGGGTTTGCAATCAATGTTACCTTGGTAACAAAACATTCAATATTCACTATTAGATGAAAACTTGATTAGACTCAAGCTAATATATTTCAAACGTTAGATCGAACTTAGCTTGTTACACACAAATTAAAAGTGACTTCATTTACATATGAATAACCGTACCTAAACGTGTACACCTTATTGGCTCAACAATAGTTAACCGAAGTTACCCATATGAAAACTTTCATATCAACCATATTCATCTTAACCATAACTAGTTCAAATGACTCAAATGAAGCTAGTTCTAGAGTTGTTCAATTGTTTATATTCTCATAGAAGTATACAAGACACAATTGAAGCAAAATCGATTTTGATTCAGTCGAATCAATTCATGAACATTATAGCCACGGCTTGCAAAAGATTGAATTCCTTAATATATAAATGTATTAGTTCATGAACAAACCGATTTTAGATCATAACCTACTCAAGTATACAAACGGGTACACATACCTAAGTAGCCGGACTTAGTTTGGGTTCGACAGTATGCGAACGGGTACGCATACCTTGTCCGGAACTTGAACCCCACGCCAGTAAGCATACCGGTATGCATACTTAGTTCCCGGATTTACATTAACCAACCAGTACGCATGTGGGTATCCATACTATGGTTCCCGGACTTGGAATAACTTGCAACAGTTAGCATACAAGTACGTATATTGTGGTATATCCAATCATGGCTAATTGTTATAAACTCCTATTTTCAATCATTTAAACATTCTTAGAAGACGACAATAGCTGTCTCACACAAACTATTAGCTTCAAAGTAATTTTCAAATGATCGAATGATCAATACGAAACATTATGAATCTAAATCAAATGACTGTCTCAAACAAATCATGTAAGATGTTATAAGGCGATTTTCACATGATCATCTTTTGACTTTCGTCAAGAATATAAGATGAACTTGGCTAAAGCGAAAGCTTACCAACACATACTTCGAGAAATATGTAAGCGATTTAAGCTCAGCTCGAAATATCAAACGCGTATAATCAAAGTCTATATAGCTATACGACTTTTATCTCAGATAGTAGATATAGTAGATAGATTTTTGAGTGATAAATGAGTTCAAGTCTCCACATACCTTTTGTTGATGAAGTTCCACAAGATCCCCTTAGTAGTTCTTCGTTTTCAATCGATGAACGTTGTGAAGTCTAATGCTCAACTACACTTTCAATCCTAATCCGAGACTTAGCTATAATTAGACTAGAAATAAAGACTTATAGTTTTGACAACTAAAGTTTACAAACAAGCTTGACATGGCAATGCTTGCGAGTTAGACCGATTAGTGCTCTAACAATCTCCCATTTTGTCAATTTTAGTGACAAAACTATCAATACATATGGATTACAAAATAGATAGACTTTGTAGCTTCTCATCCAATGCTTGATTTCCTTGGTTCTTCAACATTACTCGAAATCTTCGTCACTTCCAAGTACTCCAGTGATTATGAATGTGTTCAACTCAGCATCATAGTTGTTGAAGATCCGTAGCTATAACAATATGTAAAAACAAGATGTTTTCGTATTGTTATGCAGTGTCATAGTATTATTACACAGCATAAAAGTCTAATTGTATCACAATTTTGACGACAATACTATGGTGATATGTATCACTCCCCCTTAGTAAATACTTCACCTCACATGAAAACCACTCCCACTTACATAATGATCCGTAAACCATATGTATTTGTAGTGTGAACTACACATTAATTCTCCCACTTTTTGTCAATATAAATTGGCAAAGGTACGAAACTAGTGGGATGATAATGAAATTCTCATAGAGATTCTTCATGACTAAAAGAAAACATATCAAATTTGTTTAGATGCAATCATATAGTCGAAAATAAATGCATTCACCAAGGAGTTAATAGAGATACAAGAAAACTCCTACAATATTCCACAGTCGCACTCCCCACAAAAGTTTGGAAATTAAACAAAAGTTCAAATAAGAACTCTCCCCATAAAAGGTCATTCCCGAAAAAACAACAAGAGCGAACTTACTTTTACAAGAAAAGAAGGATTTCTTTGGACATTAACAAATCACATTAAACATGAACTTGTATCTAGAAAACTCAATTAAATTAACCACAAGAGAACCCATGATTAATCTAATAGGAAATGTTCAACATAAGAAAACTTACGGAGCCACACAGTATTTTCACATAGAAGTATATCAGGGAAAAATCAATATTGCGGAATATTCAAAGATTCATTCTTTCTTTCTTTTTTATCAATATTTGTATAATGATATCATAGACTTAATCTTTGTAGTCAAACGTTCATCCTATCTTTCATCAATATTTGCATAATGACATAATAGGCTTAACTTTTGACGAATATGGGACAATCATAGTTCACGAACGCAAAGACACATATCCCATAACAATTTTTGCAATATATGAAACCAAAAAGATTAGTACTGCAAAATCATCTTCCAAATAAATTTTAGAATTTAAATAAATAAATCTAAAAACATTGTAAGATGAAAAACGTTGGCAATAGCTATCTGTACTCACAATAATTTTTATTTCAAACCCTAGTTATCCTTCTTAAAACACAAGAATAAATTCTCATAAGAAGTTTCCTAGACATTAATACCTTTGAAAAATTCCTTATCGTCCCCGAACTCCTTGTCGTCAACAGCCATTGGAACATAAGGTTCATGAAGATAGGAGTCAATTCCAATAATCCTTCTTAACTGCTGCCGAAACAGGACCTTCTGAATTTCAAGAGTCTGATAGGTGTCATAAACACCTTCATTTATATCTATAGTTTATGTTTTCTTTGTTATGTTTTCGTTTGAATTATGTATCTTATGTTTACATTTGAGTTTATAAGGTGCAATGGAGTCATTTGGAGCAAAAGAAGTACAAATTATCCATTTTGAGCTTGAAGGGTAATTTAGTCATTTTGACGAGTGATATCCGGAGCCCAGTCAAGGATAAGGGGCAACCAGTTGGAGTCTAATAAGAATTGCTGAAAGCACCCATGGTGTTGATAGCTGTCCCATACTAATATACCTAGTTAGGTCGAAGTCAGCTGATTCAGACAACATCTCATTTCTATTATTCGTCTGCAAATGGGGTGAACTGATGGTGATTTTGGTTCAAATTTGAGAAGATGATTTTGATGTTCAAGAAGGCAAAGAAAGGTTGGGTTTAGACGGAATTTGATGTTGCTATTAAGGAGAGTATGATTGTTGCTTCTGGGATTCGAATTGCAGGTAGAGGAAATGGGTTTGCTGATGCTGAGAAGAACGAGGAATACTTCATGGTTTTGGTTAGGCTTCTGAGTCACAGATTGAGATTCTAGTTCGAAGACAAACATGGAACATGGGTTTGAAACGGATTTGGTATATGGCAGCAGTATGATTTGAGTTTGAGGATTCTGAGTTAGGGTTTGACCAAGAACATATGGCCGAGAATGAGAAGGAAGAATTGAAAGAAAGTTGAGAATGGAAGCTGCAGAGATGGGTTTTGAGCTGGAATTGATGGCACTGGTGGTGCACAAGAAGAGATATAGGATCTGGTGGTGTTGTGGTTGCTGACAAGAATACAAGGGATTTGAAGCTGTAGCAAGAACAGGAAGGTAACTGGGTATCGAAGATTAGAAGCAGCCAAGAAGAAGATTTAACTGATGAGCAGATGGTGTTGGTACTTTGATGGCCAAGTCAAGGAGGAGGAGAGAAGTTGCAGCTTGAGTTTTGTTGTTCTTGCAGCATCTGCAGTTGAGTGCCTGAGATGAAATCGTAGGAGGTTGCAGGTACTGGAGTTGTTTATTGCAATTTGATGCCGAGAAGTGATGCTGAGTAAGTGGACTGAAGTTTGACAAGATATAGAATGCTTGAATATTGCAGCTTAAGGAATTGTGTATGGCTGAGCTATGGAGGGCAGTTGATATGGTTCGAATGAAGGAATGAAAGCTTTGCGGGTGATAGGAGTTGAGCTGCAAGGAACTAGCTGGTGATGTGCAGTGCAGGGGATTGAAGTGGTTAGAATGAAAGTGCAGCTGGAGTTGTTGTTTAGCAGAGGGTTCTGGTACTGAGATTGGAGGAGTGCTGGTGATGTAGATGCTGCTCGTAGTTGTGTTGGTGTTGCCAGCAGGGAATGGAACTGATGTCATTAAGTTGGTACTGAAAACATTACAGGGAAGAGTATGGCAGTGTGCAGAAATGAATGTGAAGAAAGAATACATATGTATGCGTGGGAATTGGATATGCAGGGGCTGAGTGTTGCCCGGAAGTAATGGGGTGTGCTAGATAAGGCTGAAATCCGAATTGGCTTGTCAGTTCATCGGAACTGAAAGGCATATCATGTTATTGGGCCTTAACTGAGTTGGACTGGGCTTTCCCTGGCGTGGAAACTAAATTGGTCTGAGCCGGATGCAGTAATGGGGTGACCTAAACCTGGCAGTGGAAATACTATAAAAAGAAATCCCTTTGCACATTATTATCTTATCTCTACTTTTATTTTGTTCTAGGGTTTAGAAACATGGAAGCTTTTCTTTTTCTTCTTGTTATGAACTCCGTGAACATGAGGTAGAATTTTATTATTGGTTATGGATTAGTTGGATTTCACATAACATGGTTACTTGATTCAATATATTAGTTTTGTCTCGTATTTATCGTTCATGATTCTTTGAAAATATAGTTGTACGATTGACGTATTACAACATGGTTGATTGTTTGTTTTGTCAAGTTGCAAATTGGTAGAACTTGTAATTACATCTATTGCTAGTTTTGGGTTAATCATCGAGCGATAATCCTTTAACACAAGTAGCATAAATATGGTTATAGTTTGTAGTGATACATCCTTGTAATCATAAATTGTTTGCGCAATGTATTTCGATTGCATTAATTAGCCTTATTTCATGAATCTTAATGCTCCATGGGAATTGAACTTGATTAACGCAAGCAAGGTAGTTAATATCGTTTATCAATATCATTTCGGTTGGGTCCTATACACCTATACAAATGATAATATCTGTTTTTATAGGCGATACATCATTAGGATTTTTTTTAATATTTATTATTTATCAAAAAAAATTGATATAACCATAATAGAAAATAATAATTGTAGTAAACATACTTCAACCTTACAAAATAAGAGGTGGTTGATTAGAGCCTTATACTATCAACAATAAAACCAAGCATTGAATATATGTTAGCCCATCAACATCACACTTATAGTAATTACATCCACCATAATCATATATGAAGTTAGCAAAATTAGTGGAGTTACTTTCTTGAACTAAAAGTTCAAGAAATCATAATCAAAAGACAAAATATATTAGTGATATATCAGTGTACAAGTGAAACCTATATTATCAGTGTACAAGTGAAACCGATATATCGGTCCGTACATGACGATACACACGTTTTTATCATTTCTCCTTCGTATCGTAAAGGTTTTTTCCGATATCCTATAAAAACCTTTAATATCGGCCTGTACAACAGATATTGACTACCTTGAGCGCAAGGCGTTAGGTTATTCTTTTGGTAGAATTCATATTCGCATCTTTTAATGTGTTTGCTGATGAAATCAAGAAATTAGCGGGATATCCTTTCGACAAGGTATTCTAGGGCTTTTGATAATGAGAGATTAAATATCAATTCTAGTTATTAAGACAAGAACATGTTTGTGAATGAAAACAAAATCGTTAACCAATATCTTTACATCTTGATTTGCGTGTTTGCTTTGTTTTATTTATTTTTAGAATAACTTAGTTTATAAAAATCAGAAAACCTCCCGTTATTATATATAGGAAACCGAAACATATTGACAACCCAAGACATCTCCGTGGGAACGATCCTTTATTGCCCTTACTTCATTATATGTTTTGAGTAGTAAGAAATTATAATTATTTTTGACGCCTACGACAACAATCAGAGTCCTAAAAACAATAGCCTTTATTTGTAGTATCTCCTTTCTTGTTTCCTTCAACTCTTCAAGAACACCAGAAAACTTCTGAAGATTTGAAGTGACAGCCCTTGGTTTCCTCACATTCCTCTTCTTTCTTTTCAAAGAAGAGGGTACTTGAGATATATCTTTTTCCTTCATGATTGATAGATTAACAATCATATTAACCTCTTTCCCATCAGAAGACATGATGCTTGGAGTCAAGTTCAACAAGAACCCTTGTGATAAAAAGAGTTTTTTTTTAGAGAAGGAAAAAGGAATGTGGGGGTTACAGACCCTTTATACAGCTAAAAAGATTCACGTACTCACAACTCACAACCCTAAAGAAGGTATAATTGTCGATTTTAACCCTCTTTTTAATAATTAAACAGGGAAACTCTTTTCAATATCAATTAGATATGAAAAGATGGAAAAATTCCAAACAAGCGAAAAACGAAACCAAAAAGAAAAAGCAAAAAAAAATTCATTTTACAAAAGCCTGATGTGTGCAATTTCTTGTCTCTTTTGAACCAGGATCTTGAGACAAGATACACCAACAACACAATTAAGTTGTGCTGGGGTGGACAATAATCTATCCACCATAATGTTCTTAAATGGAATTCTTAGAACCCTGTTTAACAGACTGTTTAGACTGAATTCATTTCTCTAGAGGTCTACTCTTATCTTTGTAAATTAACTTTTTTGGAGAAGAGATAAGTTTACGTACCTCAGTCGACTTCTGAACAAGTTTGAGCTTGTTTTCTAATCGATTTGCTCTCCGCTGAAGTTTGTTGACATATCTTATTTTATGATTATACTTGAAACAACCAGAGAGTCCATGACCCTTGAGAGTACAATAAGAACATGTCAACATGGAGGATAGTTCAGACGCCACAGCTGTGCATGTTGCTAGAAAAACGGTAGAACTTGAAAAATTAGAAATAGAATTTCTGGTAGACAAAAAGAAATGCATTTTATCCTCCAAAGTGGTTGAGGTTTCTCCCGGATGAATATCGAGGTTTATGTGCGTATACAATTATCAAAATCAATATTTTCACAGAGGAGTGAAACACTTTATTTTTCGTCTTCATTAGAATCATAGTGATCAAACATTTCATCAAGAGTTGCAGCAAGACCTTTGTTAATTTCCAGAGTATTTTCTATGATTCAGACACTCATTTGAAAAATGACCAAAACCTTTACACTTGAAGCACTGTGGCATATCCTCGTCATCAGTATCGTTAGTAGCCCTATTTTTAGGAGGAACACGATTATGAGGTTTAAGTGATGACTTAGGTTTATCTCTAGTGAACCATTTTACTTTTATTCAAAAGAAGATCTCTAAACTGTCTTGTGATCAAAGAGACTGATTCTTCAAGATCTTCATTAAATGAATCAGTCTCAGAAGGATCATCTTCAGAGATGCCAACACTTTTACTTTTATCAAGTAATTTAGTGTTCTTTTATTCTTTGACAGCAATATCCTTTTCAGATTTGGATACATGCTCATGATCAAAGATCTTTAACTTCCCAACAAGAGTATTTCTGGAGAGCGTATCAAGGTTATTTCCTTCAACGATGGCATGTTTCTTAGAATCGTATCTAGATGGCAATGATCTGAGAATTTTCATCACAATGTCCTTTTCAGGAATAGTCTTACCCAACGCAAAAGATGCATTAACAATTTCATACACTTCGTGATTAAACTCATCAAATGAATCTACATATGTCGTACAAAGGTTTTACCAATCAGAATTTATGTTTTCAAGCCTAGCTTCTTTTTCACAAGTATTCCCTTCTAATACGGTTTCTAAGATATCCCACACATCTTTAGACCGAGTGCATGTAGTCACATAGTGCTGAAAATATGGGGTAATGGCATGGATGATTGCATTCAATCCATCAGAGTTTTGCTTTTTGGCAAGAATATCGACAACATCATAATCACCGATATCCTTTGGAGTAGTTACATTGCCTTATGTAACAATCGGAGGATTATTGTCATTAACAACATAAACCCATGATTGAAAATCATGCGCTTGAAGAAAGGCATGCATACTAATTTTCCACCATAAGTAATTCGAGCCATCGAAGACTGGTGGTACTTTTGTAGAGATAACAC
This sequence comes from Papaver somniferum, assembly GCF_003573695.1. Taxonomy (NCBI): domain Eukaryota; kingdom Viridiplantae; phylum Streptophyta; class Magnoliopsida; order Ranunculales; family Papaveraceae; genus Papaver; species Papaver somniferum. The sequence goes on from NC_039360.1 coordinate 218,702,178, forward strand.
TTCTGTCCATAGATTCAGATCTCTACAAACACAGACTTATGAGGTCTTAAACGTGTTTGCCTTCTCTTACCAATTGAAAAAACGGGGGTCTAACAACCACACCCAATATTTCGCTTAGCAATTTGTATGGACTAACTCCAATATACTTTCAAGAGAATCAACTGGACAGTCAGACTCAATCTTAAGAAAAGTATATCCAAAATTTATATAACTATTTCTCAATTCAGTTTGGAATCAAACAAATAAGAATTTGCGAGACCGATTGAATATAGGAAATAACTTCGACGGTATCAAAAACCAATATCCAAATGTCAATCAATATAATCAACAACCAAAGGTTGGATTCACAATTGATGAACTTACACACAACCTGTGATATTTCAATTATATACACAAATATAAGGCGGAAAATAAATAACAGAGAAACACCAGAAATTTTGTTAACGAGGAAACCGCAAATGCAAAAAAAAAAAACTGGGACCTAGTCCATATTTGAACACCATACTGTATTAAGTCACTACAGACACTAGCCTACTCCAAGTTAACTTCGGACTGGAATTTAGTTGAGCCCTAACCAATCTCACACTGATCAAGGTACAGTCGCGTTCCTTACACCTTTAGAACCACGCCGGATTCCGCGCACTTGATTCCTTTAGCTAATCTCACCCACAATTAAGAGTTGTTACAACCCAAATTCGAAGACTTGATAAACCAATCTGTCTTATACAGAAAAGTTTATTGAATAGATAAATATATCTCCCAAAGATATACCTATGAGTTTTGTTCCTTATTTTGATAAATCAAGGTGAACATGAACCAATTGATACACCGGACTTATATTCCCGAAGAACTGCCTAGTAATATCAATCACCTCACAATCAAGCTAGTCAATATCGGTTGTACATGCCGGTATTACAGGTTTTTATCGGATATCGTAAAATACCTATACGATACTGAAAATATCGGCGATAGGAAGACGAAACGGTATTATCAGCTGTACAGGCCGATACTGACCGATATATCGATTTTACTTATACACCGATAATATCGATTCAAGGAATATATTTCTATCAACATGCATCTAGTATTTACTAACAAGTACAATGTCAATTGGTAGAAGTTAAAAAAGTCTTAATATATTTATGTTAAAAAATCAACAACTATTTGGTAGGATATAAGATGGAAACCATTTTTTGGTTGCAAGGTAGGGAAATGTAAAAGATAAAAGTGAAGGATAATAAGAAAGATTTTCTGGAATAATATGACAACAATCACAATGCTAGCTAATGAACAAACTTGTATTTTGAAAATTTTAGATATATGCATGATTCTTATTATTTTTTACTATGGTTTTATAAAAATTTAAAATTCTAGTTCTAATGTTGTATCACTGATAAAAATCGATATTTTATTTTGTATATGTGTATCGGACCCGGCCGATACGAGACCGATACGCGATATTAACTACCTTGCTCACAATAATATTAATTGTATGGTAGCGAAACGAGATATTGTGGAATTACAAATGATGATACGAAGATGTTTGTGACTACTTTTTATCTTGCCTATCGGAGATTAATACTCAAGCAAATCTTAGAGAAGATAGTACTCAATCACGATAGAAAACAACAAGACCAGAATATCCAACTACAGAGAAAATAGTTGGGTCTGGCTTCATAATCCCAACGAAGTCTTCAAGTCGTTAACCTACCGGGTTTTGGAAAAACCTAAGTTTAAAGGAAAATTGACTCTAGTCGCAACTAGTATCACACAGGAGGTGTGGGGATTAGGATTCCCAGTTTCTAGAGTTCTCCTTTATATAGTCTTCAAATCAGGGTTTGCAATCAATGTTACCTTGGTAACAAAGCATTCAATATTCACTATTAGATGAAAACTTGATTAGACTCAAGCTAATATCTTTCAAACGTTAGATCGAACTTAGCTTGTTACACACAAATTAAAAGTGACTTCATTTACATATGAATAACCGTACCTAAACGTGTACACCTTATTGGCTCAACAATAGTTAACCGAAGTTACCCATATGAAAACTTTCATATCAACCATATTCATCTTAACCATAACTAGTTCAAATGACTCAAATGAAGCTAGTTCTAGAGTTGTTCAATTGTTTATATTCTCATAGAAGTATACAAGACACAATTGAAGCAAAATCGATTTTGATTCAGTCGAATCAATTCATGAACATTATAGCCACGGCTTGCAAAAGATTTAATTCCTTAATATATAAATGTATTAGTTCATGAACAAACCAATTTTAGATCATAACCTACTCAAGTATACAAACGGGTACACATACCTAAGTAGCCGGACTTAGTTTGGGTTCGCCAGTATGCGAACGGGTACGCATACCTTGTCCGGAACTTGAACCCCACGCCAGTAAGCATACCGGTATGCATACTTAGTTCCCGGATTTACATTAACCAACCAGTACGCATGTGGGTATGCATATTATGGTTCCCGAACTTGGAATAACTTGCAACAGTTAGTATACAAGTACGCATATTGTGGTATATCCAATCATGGTTAATTGTTATAAACTCCTATTTTCAATCATTTAAACATTCTTAGAAGACGACAATAGCTGTCTCACACAAACTATTAGGTTCAAAGTAATTTTCAAGTGATCGAATGATCAATACGAAAAATTATGAATCTAAATCAAATGACTATCTCAAACAAATCATGTAAGATGTTATAAGGCGATTTTCACATGATCATCTTTTGACTTTCGTCAAGAATATAAGATGAACTTGGTTAAAGCGAAAGCTTACCAACACATATTTCGAGAAAGTTAAACTCAACTCGAAATATCAAATGTCTATAATCGAAGTCTATATAGCTATACAACTTTTGTCTCACATAGGAGATAGAGTGGATAGACTTTTCAATGATATATGAGTTCAAGTCTCCACATACCTTTTGTTGATGAAGTTCCACAAGCTCCCCTTAGTAGTTCTTCGTCTTTAATCGATGAACGTCGTGGAGTCTAATGCTCAACTACACTATCAATCCTAATCCGAGACTTAGCTATAAGTAGACTAGAAATCAAGACTTATGGTTTTGACAACTAAACTTGACAAACAAGTTTGATATAGCAAAGCTTGCGATTTCGACTGAGCAGTGCTCTAACAATCTCCCGCTTTGTCAATTTTAGTGACAAAACTATCAATACATATGGATTACAAAATAGATAGACTTTGTAGCTTCTCATCCAAATGCTTGATTTCCTTGGTTCTTCAACATTACTCGAAATCTTCGTCACTTCCAAGTACTCCAGTGATTTTTATCGTGTTCAACTCAGCATCATAGTTGTTGAAGATCCGTAGCTACAACAATATATAAAAACAAGATGTTTTAGTAATATTATACAGTATCATAGTATTATTACACAACATCAAAGTCCAATTGTATCACAACTTTGACAACAATACTATGGTGATATATATTACTCCCCCTTAGTCAATACTTCATCTCACATGAAAACCACCCCCCATTACATAATGATCCGTAAACCATATGTATTTGTAGTGTGAACTTCACATTAATTCCCCCCCCCCTTTTGTTAATATAAATCGGCAAAGGTACGAAAACTAGTGGGATCATAATGAAATTCTCATACAGATTCTTCATGACTAAAAGAAAACATATCAACTTTGTTTAGATGCAATCATATAGCCGAAACTAAATGCATTCATCAAGGAGATAATAGAGATACAAGAAAACTCCTACAATATTACACAGCCGCACTCCCCACAAAGATTTGGCAATTAAGCACAAGTTCAAATAAGAACTCTCCCCCATAAAAGGTCATTCCCGAAAGAACAACAAGAGCGACCTTACTTTTACAAAACCACATGAAACATGAATTCGTATCCAGAAAATTCAATTAAATTAACCACAAGAGAACCCATGATTAATTTAATTGGAAATGCTCAACATAAGAAAACTTACGGAGCCACACAATATTTTCACATAGAAGTGGATCAGGGAAAGATCAATACTACGAAATATTCAAAGATTCATTCTATTTTTTTATCAATATTTGCATAATGATATCATAGACTTAATCTTTGTGGTCAAATGTTCATTCTATCTTTCATCAGTACTTTCGTAATGACACAATAAGATTAACTTTTGACAAATATGGGATAATTATAGTTCACGGACGTAAACGCATGTATCCCATAACAATTTTTGCAATATATGAAACCAAGAAGATTAATACTGCAAAATCATCTTCCAAATAAACTTTAGAATTTAAATAAATAAATATAAAAACATTACAAGATGAAAAAAGTTTGCAATAGTTATGTGTACTCACAATAATTGTTATTCAAACCCTAGTTATCCTTCTTAAAACACAAGAATACATTCTCATACGAAGTTTCCTAGACATTAAGACCTTTGAATAATTCTTTATCGTCCCCGTACTCCTAGTCGTCAACAACCATTGGAACATAATGTTCATGAAGATAGGAGTCAATTCCAACAAACCTTCTTGATTGTTGCCGAACCAAGGCCTTCTGAATTTCAAGAGTCCTAAAAACAATAGTCTTTATTAGAAGTTTCTCCTTTCTTGTTTCCTTCAACTCTTCAAGAACACCAGAAAACTTCTGAAGATTTGAAGGGACACCCCTTGGTTTCCTCACATTCCTCCATTTTCTTTTCAAGGAAGAGGGTACCTGAGATATATCTTTTTCCTACATGATTGATGGCTTAAAAATCATATTAACCTCTTTCTCATCAGAAGACATGATGCTTGGAGTCAAGTTCAACAAGCACCCTTGTGATAAAAAGAGTTTTTTTCTTAAAGCAGGAAAAAGGAATGTAGGGTTACGGAACCTTTATACAACTAAAAGGATTCACGTACTCACATACCTAAAGAAGGCAGAATTGTCGATTTTAACCCTCTTTTTATGGAAACTCTTTTCAATATCAATTAGATATGAAAAGATGGAAAATTTCCAAACAGGCGAAAAACAAAACCAAAAAGAAAAAAAAACTCTTTTATAAAAGCCTGAAGTGTGCAATTTCTTGTCTTTTTTGGACCAGGCACATGAGACAAGATACACCAACAACACAATTAAGTTGTGCCGGGGTGCACAATAAACTATCCACCATAATCTTCTGGAATGGAATTCTTAGTACCCTGTTTAATAGACTGTTTAGACTGTCTTATTTTCTCTAGAGGTCTACTCTTATCTTTGGAAACTAACTTCTTTGGATAAGAGATAAGTTTACGTACCTCAACCGACTTCTGAACAAGTTTGAGATTGTTTGCTAATCAATTTTCTCTCCGCTGAAGTTTGTTGACATATTACTTTATGCTTATACTTGAACAACTAGAGAGTCCATAACCCTTGAGAGTACAATAAGAACATGTCAACATGGAGGATGGTTTTGACGACATAGATGTGCAAGCTGCTAGACAAACGGTAGAAACTGAAAAATTAGAAATAGAATTTCCAGTAGACAAAGAGAAATTCATTTTACCCTCCAAAGTGGTTGAAGTTTCTCCCAGAAGAATATCAGGGTTGATGTGCGTATTGCTACAATTATCAAAGTCAATATTTTCATAGAGGAGTGCAACACTTGATTTTTCGTATTAATTAGAATCATAATAATCAAACATTTCATCAAGACTTGCAGCAAGACCTTTGTTTCAAGTGTATTTTCTACGATTCAGACACTCATTTGCAAAATGACCAAAACCTTTACACTTGAATCACTATGGCATATCCTCGTCATCAGTATCGTCAGTATCCCCATTTTTAGGAGGAACACGATTATGAGGTTTAGCTGATGACTTAGGTTTATCTCCAGTGAACCATTTACTTCTCTTCAAAAGAAGATATCTAAACTGTCTTGTTATCAAATAGACTGACTTGTCAAGATCTTCATCTGATGAATCAGTCTCAGAAGGATCATCTTCAGAGATGCCAACACTTTTACTTTTATCAAGTAATTTGGTGTTCTTTTGTGATTTGAAAGCAATATCCTTTTCAGATTTGGATACATGCTCATGATCAAAGATCTTTAACTTCCCAACAAGTGTATTTCTGGAAAGCGTATCAAGGTTATTTCCTTAAACGATGGCATGTTTCTTAGAATTGTATCTAGATGGCAATGATCTGAGAATTTTCATCACAATGTCCTTTTCAGGAATAATCTTACCCAATGCAAAATATGCATTAACAATTTCATACACTTCGTGATTAACCTCATCAAATGAATCTACATATGCCGTACGAAGGTTTTCCCAATCAGAATTTATGTTTTGAAGCCTAACTTCTTTTTCACAAGTATTCCCTTCAAATACGGTTTCTAAGATATCCGACGCATCTTTAGACCGAGTGCACGTAGTCACATAGTGCTGAAGATATGGGGTAATGACATGGATGATTGCATTTAATCCGGCAGAGTTTTGCTTTGCGGCAAGAATCTCGACAACATCATAATCACCGATATCCTTTGGAGTAGTTACATTGCCTTCTGTAACAATCGGAGGATTATTGTCATTAACAACATAAACCCATGATTGAAAATCATGCGCTTGAAGAAAGACACGCATAGAAATTTTCAACCATAAGTAATTCGAGTCATCGAAGATTGGTTGTACGTTTGTAGAGATAACACTTCTGTCCATAGATTCGGATCTCTACAAACACAGACTTATGTGGTCTTAAACGTGTTTGCCTGCTCTGGTACCAATTGAAAAAGCGGAGGTCTAACAACCACACCCAATATTTCGCTTAGCAATCTGTATGGACTATCCCCAATATACTTTCAATAGAATCAACTAGACAATCAGACTCAATCTTAAGAAAAGTATATCCAAGAGTTATATCTCTATTTCTCAATTCAATCTGGAATCAAACAAATAGGAATTTGCGAGCCCGATTGAATATAGAAAATAACTTGGACGGTATCAAAAACCAATATCCAAGTGTCAATCAATATAATCAACAACCAAAGGTTGGATTCACAGTTGACCGAACTTACGCACAACCTGTGATATTTCAATTATATACACAAACATAATACGGAAAAGAAATAACGGAGACACCAGAAATTTTGTTAACGAGGAAACCGCAAATGCAGAAAACCCCCGGGACCTAGTCCATATTTGAACACCACACTGTATTAAGTCGCTACAGACACTAGCCTACTCCAAGTTAACTTCGTACTGGAATGTAGTTGAGCCCTAACCAATCTCACACTGATCAAGGCATAGTCGCGTTCCTTACGCCTCTAGAACCACACCGGATTCTGCTGCACTTGATTCCCTTAGCTGAACTCTCCCACAGCTAAGAGTTGCTATGACCCAAAGTCGAAGACTTGAAAAACCAATCTGTCTCACGCAGAAAAGTGTATTGAATAGATAAATCTGTGTCTCACAGATATACCTATGAGTTTTTTTCCTTCTTTTGATAAATCAAGGTGCACAGGACCCGATTGATACACCAGACTTATATTCCCGAAGAACAACCTAGTAATGTCAATCACCTCACAATAATTTAATCATATGGTAGTGAAACAAGATATTATGGAATCACAAACGATTGGACTAAGATGTTTGTGACTACTTTTTATCTTGCCTATCGGAGATTAAATCTCGAGAAAATCTTATAGAAGATAGTACTCAATCATGATAGAAAACAGCAAGAACAAAAAACGCAACTACAGAGAAAATAGTTTGTTCTGGCTTCACAATCCCAATGAAGTCTTCAAGTCGTTAACCTACTGGGTTTTGGAAAAACCTAAGGTTAAAGGAGAATTGACTCTAGTCACAAACTATTAGCTTCAAAGAAATTTTCAAGTGATCGAATGATCAATACGAAACATTCCGAACATCAAATGATTGTCTCACACAAATCATGTAAGATGTTACAAAGCGATTTTCACATGATCATCTTTTGACTTTCGTCAAGAATATAAGATGAACTTGGTTAAAGCGAAAGCTTACCAACGCATATTTCGAGAAATATGTAAGCGAGTTAAACTTAGCTTGAAATATCAAATGTGTATAATCGAAGTCTATATGGCTATACGACTTTTATATCAAATTGGAGATAGAGTAGATAGACTTTTGAGTGATAGACGAGTTCAAGTCTCCACATACCTTTTTTTGATGAAGTTCCACAAGCTCCCCCTTAGTAGTTCTTCGTCTTCAATCGATGAACGCCGTGAAGTCTAATGCCCAACTACACTTTCTATCCTAATCCGAGACTTAGCTATAAGTAGACTAGAAATCAAGAATTATAGTTTTGACAACTAAACTTGACAAACAAGCTTGAGATATCAACGCTTGCGAGTTCGACCGAGCAGTGCTCTAATAGTGATCAAAATGCCCTTCACTCCTTTCTTTTTGAAAGATACATTTTCATGGAACCTGTAACTAGAGGAACCACAAAAAGGGATGAAGTAGAAGCAGTTAATGTGTATCTTTGTAAAGGGATCCTATCTCTAAGAAAAAAAAAGGATAAATCTACAAATGACGAAAAAGGTTCTTCCTCTAACTGTTTTTTGTCTATTTGTCTAGATAATAATAACTTTAGGGCTATGGTTAAAGATTTCAATAGCAAAAGAAATGACTTAAAACCTCAAAGTTCTTTTTATAAAGAATAGCTCGCTATGAACAAATGTTATCTCTGACAAAGAACACCTTGTGTGAACTAAAATGAGAACTTATTGAGTTAAATGATTTTTCTGAAGATCTAGAGGATTTAAATGATCCCATAATCAATGAGTTCTTCAATAATGAGAAGGAATTCTCAGTAGATGCCCTGAGAATTCAATATCTAGGAAAATTCTTATGAGAATTTATTCTTGTGATTTAAGAAGGATAACTAGGGTTTGGAATAACTTATATTGTGATTACATATTTTTATTGCCAACGATTTTCATCTTGTAATATTTTTATATTTATTTATTTAAATTCTAAAGTTTATTTGGAAGATGATGTTGCAGTATTAATCTATGTTGGTTTTATATATTGTAAACTTTTTTATGAGAATGTGTGTATACATCTGTGAACTATGATTTTCCATAGATGTCAAAAGTTAAGCTTATTATGTCATTATGCAAATATTGATGGAAGATATGATGAACTTTTGATTGCAAAGATTAAGTCCATGATATCATTATGCAAATATTTATGAAAAATAAAATGAATCTTTGAATATTCTGCAGTATTGATCGTTCCCTAATCCACTTCTATGTGAAAGTACTGTATGGCTCCGTAAGTTCTCTTATGTTGAGCATTTTCGATTAAATTAATCTTCTCTTGTGGTTAATTTAATTGAGTTTTCTGGATACAAATTCATGTTTATATAATTTTTTAATGTCCAAAGAAATCCTTCTTTTCTTGCAAAAGTAAGGTCGCTCTTGTTGTTCATTTTGGGAATGACATTTTTGGGGGAGAGTTCTTAATTGAATTTGTGCTTAATTGACAAATTTTTTTGGGGAGTGCGGCTGTGGAATATAGTAGGAGTTTTCTTGTATATTTATAAACTCCTTGATGAATACACTAAGTTTCGACTATGTTAAATCATCGAAACAAAGTTGATATGTTCTCTTTTAGTCATGAAGTATCTCTATGAGAATTTCATTATGATCCCACTAGTTTTCGTATATTTTCCAATTTATATTGACAAAAAGAGGGAGAATTAATGTGTAATTCATACTACAGATACATATGGTTTACAAATCATTATGTAAGGGGAAGTGGTTATCATTGTGAGGTGAAGTATTGACTAAGGGGGAGTGATACATATCACCGTAGTATTATTATCAAAGTTGTGATACAATTGGACTTTGTTGTTGTGTAATAATACTATGACACTTTATAACAATAATTGAGAACAATTGTTTTCTTATTGTTATAGCTACGGATCTTCAACAACTATGATGCTGAGTTAAACACGTTTAGAATCACTGGAGTACTTGGAAGTGACGGAGATTTCAAGTAATGTTGAAGAACCAAGGAAATCAAGCATTTGGATGAGAAGCTACAAAGTTTATTTATTTTGTAATCCATATGTATTGATAGTTTTGTCACTAAAATTGGCAAAGGGGGAGATTGTTAGAGAACTGCTCGGTCGAACTCGCAAGCGTTGTTATTTCAAGCTTGTTTGTCAATATTAGTGATCAAAACTATAAGTTTTGATTTTAGTCTACTTATAATAATGTCTCGGACTAGGATAGATTGTGTAGTTGAGCATTAGACTTCACGACGTTCATCAATTGAAGATGAAGAACTACTAAGGAGAGGTTGTGGAACTTCATCAACAAAAGGTATGTGAAGACTAAAACTCATATATCACTTGGAAAGTCTATTTCTACTCTATCTCCTATATTGAGACAAAACTCGTATTACTATATAGTCTTCGATTATAAACATTTGAGATTTCGAGATGAGATTAACTCGCTTACATATTTATCGAAATATATGTTGGTAAGCTTTCGTTTCAACCAAGTTCATCTTATATTAATGACGAAAGTCAAAAGATGATCATGTGAAAATCGCCCAGTAACATCTTACATGGTTTGTGTGATACAATCATTTGATGTAGACTTCGAATGTTTCGTTATGATTATTTCAATAACTTGAAAATTGCTTTGATGCTAATAGTGTGTGAAAACGTCTATTGTCATCCTCTAAGAAAGTTTCAATGATTGAAATAGAGTTTAGAATACTTAACCAAGTTTCAATGATTGAAATAGAGTTTAGAATACTGGACCATCATTGGATTATAAACATAATGTGCATTCTTGCATGTATGTGATCCATGACCGGAACTAGAGTATGCATACACGTATGCGTACTTGTAGTTGTGAAATTCTGTGTACCAAGTACACATACCGGTACGCATACTTGCGTAAGGTATAGGTACGGGAATTTTTGTTGGGTTTTGGAAGTGTACTTAAGTATGCGTACCCTTTCGCATACCGGCGAACCCAAACTCAGACCGGTTACTTAAGTATGCGTACCCGTATGCATACTTGAGTGGTTAAAGTTCTAAAATCGTTTGTGACATGAACTAATACATTTATATATTAAGGAATGCATTCTTTGCAAACCGTGTCTATAATGTTCATGAATTGATTCGAGTGAATCAAACCGATTTTGCTTCAATTTGTTTTTGTATACTTCTATGAGAATATAACAGTTGAACAACTCTTTAACTAGTTTCATTTGAGTCATTTGAACTAGTTTTGATTAAGATGAATAAGGTTGATATGAGAGTGTTCATATATCTAACCTCGGTTAACTACTGTTGAGCCAACATGGTGTACACGTTTAGGTACGGTTACTTAAACCTAAATGAAGGTACATTTCATTTGTGTATAACAAGCTAAGTTCGATCTAGCGGTTGAAATATATTAGATTGAGCCTAATCAGGTTTTCATCTAACGGTGAATATTGAATGCCTTGTTACCAAGGTAACTTAGATTGCAAACCCTGATTTGAAAACTATATAAAGGAGAACTCTAGCAACTGAGAAACCTAATCCCCACACCTCCTGTGTGATACTAGTTGTATAAGCTAGAGTCGATTCTCCTTTAACCTTAGGTTTTTCAGGAAACCCTGTAGGTTAATGACTTCAAGACTTCATTGGGATTGTGAAGCCAGACCCAACTCGAATTGAGGGAACGCTCTGCGAATCGGGCGAGTCATGCTCTGCGAATCGGGCGATCAACTCGTTCATCTTTTTTTCTTTTTTCAGCGTAGAATTCAGATCATCGTCATCAATTCAGGTGAAAATTAGTTCAATAAACATCAATGATTGGTGTTCATTAAATTCAGTTGATTAGTTTTATCGTTTTTGTGTGTTCTATCTTAATTTTTTTCATGGAAAATACTCAAAATCGGGAAATGAATCCATCAGTGGTTGATCTTAATATCTCTGTTAAACAAAGTCCATCGATCGATTTGATTAATGGCACTGAAGAACGATGTGCTGCGTGGAAATTCTCATTAATAGGTCGCCTAGATTTACTCCGAATGAAATTTTCTGATGGTGTAGTTAATATGAAATCTCAGTGGAGATTAGGAGGTCAATGCAAAATTATCCCATTAGGGAAGGTTTTTTCACCATCAAGCTTGATAATGAAATAGATCAAAGCTACATCAAAGAAGGTCAATGGGAGGTTTATAATCAAACTCTATGGATTCGTAATTGGATACCAGATTTTCGTCCTGAGCTTCACCGTACATCTTCTGCAACAATTTGGTTTCACTTTCCTGGCCTAAGTTTGGAATACTGGGATGAATAAATTTTATTCACCATCAGTAGACCATTGGGAGAACCAGTTAAAGTAGATGAGGCTACTTTGAATTTTGAGAATAGATTATATGCTAGAGTTCTTATTAAACTTGACTTAGCAAAGAAAACTCCACCTAAACTATGGATTAAAACAAAGTTTGGTGGTTTTATGCAAGATGTTCTACTTACTAAGGTACCAAAATTCTTTCAGCACTGTAAAATTGTTGGGAATTTACAATCTGAATGTAGAATCAACAAAGCAGCTGAAGAAGAGAAGCTAAGAAAAGGAATGCTACTAATAATTTCAAACCAAGTTCTCCTGAAAAGGATGATACAGTAACAACTATTCCATTTATTTCTAAAGGCACTACAACACCAAAAGTAACAAATCAGAATGAACAAGTGAAGTTTGATATATGTTATACTCCAGTTACATCTATAAATCAAATTACAACACCTCAAGTTAACAATGAAGCTGTTAATCTATCTTCTGGAAGATTTGAAACACTTAGCACTGTGAATGAAGAAGAAAAATAGATACAAATAAGCACAGGGAATGAAACACTCTCTCCAGCACAATTACTTCAAATTGCAAAAGATAATGCAGTGGATAAAAGTGTAATCAACTTTATAAATGGGAGAAATTGATCAGTATCAGAGGAAAGAATACCAACAACCTCTTGGTCTAGAGTGGTTCAAAAGCCATCTTCATCAAACACAAACTCCATTCCATCTGACCAACAAAAGGAAGTTCCAACAAAGATAAAAGCTCAACAAGTTAACAATAAATATAACTTTAGAAAGAATCAAGGAAAAGGAGGTACTAGGGACCTCCACTCTTTACAATGAAAGTTGCATTTTGGAATCTCAGGGGACTGATGTAGCACCCCCTAAGCTAGCAGCTGACTAATCCAAGAGATTAACTAAATAAGAGGCACCAAAAATCTAAATCATTTACTTAAACATTCAATTAAGGAATCTTCTACAAAACTTAACCCGAAACTAGCCCGCTCAGAAATATATATATATACAAGAACTCCTCTCAAATGATACATATACAATGGTCATTTGGTTTACAAATACAACATGTAATATAATAAATATAGTAAAAGTCAACCAACTAACAGACTCAACTCCTCAAATCTTTCGCTGCACAACTCTGATCTGTCTCTGAAACTGAAAGTGGGAATGGGTGAGCACATCATCCCTAAAAGGGGTGCCCCGTAGGAATAACATTTAACTTTCATGCAATCATTGGAAATGATTTGAAAACGATTCTTGTTTTCCCTAAACACTAAACACAACCAATTTCACATAAGTAAACAATCATGTATATGGAACTAACTCCTTCCAAACAATATATAATATGGTGACTCGTCCCGCACCTAGATAGCTATATGGTGAATCGTCCCGCACCTAGTGATTACATAAAAGCTCGAATTCATATAGATATAAATGAAGAGTAGTATCCTATATACCACAGATGGAAATTCTCATTTCCCAAACAATTCATAAAGACAAACAAGCATTACAATTCCTTTCCAAGCAATGGAAAGATTAAAAGAAATAGCAGAACTTTCGTAAATCAAAGTTAAACAATGCACGGAAAGCACAACCAGACAATGCATGAATTTGTTAAACATAAACTTTGGTAAAAGAAAACAACAATAATCACAAAAGATTTAAAAGTATTCCCACCTCTTTTGATGACAAGCCACGCCTACCTCGAGATGCACGATCCACTGCTTCATCCTTTGAATCGATCGTTGTTAATATAGACTAACTGTTAATCACACGAGAAGTCTAAGAATCTAGCCATCTTGGCTCACACAAGAATCATATAGTTTTATCTAATGACTCTAAGTCTACTTATGGTTCTATATCTTTTGTCATCTAAGAATTACTAATTCAATTAGGATGGTTCTATAATCCATAAGCCAAGTCTTATGAACATCTACATCTTTGTAGAATAAGACAAGGAAACTTTGTTGTTTGGTCCTAAGCCCACAAAGTTAGTTATAGTAGGGTCCAACTGGATTTTTTTTTATTTAGAGGTCCAAAATTAATTAAAACATGGTAATGACCATAATACCCATTGTTACCAACCGTGTGTGTTTACACGTTCATTATTTCGAGTACATGTTTGTTACACTGATTATAAATTCGAGTACATATCTGCTACAGTACATATCTGCTACAGTACATATCTGCTACACTACTTACAAATCTGAGTACATATCTGTCGCGTTGCTTACATTTAGAACACGTATCCGCTAAATTGCTTACAAATTCGAGTATATATCTGCTGCTTATGAATTCGAATATGTATCTGCTACACTGCTTACAGGAAAAGTACATGTTTGTTAGAATCAATGATAAATGAACTAGAAAACGTTTTACATCACATATATTGTAGGATCATACCAATTAATCTCTAATATTTCTTTAATACAGTATTAAATCATAGGAAAAATAAAGGAAAACCTTTATATGCACTGTAAACACAGAAAAACTATACAAAATTAGCACATATTTCAGCATTTCACACACGTACTCATGGTTCAAAGAAATAAAAATGTGGCAAAACTCTGAATACAACAGAATCATAAGAAGTTTCTATCAGTACACCATATACGTACTGCGTATTCATGAAATAAAAATCAACTTCATGTAAAGAAGAATTGATGAATTGATGAATATAACATGATCAAAGCACATATTTCAGTACTACACATACGTACTCATAGATCGAATCCAAAGACAATGGCAAAAGTATGAATAAAACAAAATCAGAAGAGGTTGCTATCAGTACACCATATACGTACTGCGTATTCATAAACTAGAAAATCAACCACATGTAAAGAAGAAGTGATGAATCCATGAATATAACCGAATCAAAGCACATGTTTCAGTATTACACATAAATACTCATGGATCGAACCCAAAAACAGTGGCAAAACTTTGAATAAAACAAAATCAAAAAAAGTTTCTATCAGTACGCCATATACGTACTGCGTATTCATGAACTAAAAAATCAACTGCATGTAAAGAAAAAGTGATGAATCCATGAATATAGTCGAACCAAAGCACATATTTCAGTACTACACATACGTACTAATGGATCAACCCAAAAAAATGGCAAAATTTTGAATAAAACAAAATCAGAAGTATTGTATATCGGTACGTCGTATACGTACTGTCGGTTCGTACACAGTAGCAAACTGTAACGAACCTAAAAACCTAAAAACGTCATGAAAATCAATTTGATCTTCATAATGCAATCGAAAAACAAATCAAAAGAAGAAAAACGAACAAAATAATCAAAGAAGATGATTAGAAAACATACCTGGAAACACAAACAAATCTTCTCATCGTAAATCATAACGATGCTTCTTCTTCTTCTTCTTCTAGGTTTCTGTCAGTACAGGATATACGTACTGCTGCTTCATATGCAAAAACAAACTGAAACACATCTAAAACCAACAAAATAGAAGTGGTATAAGTAAATCTAATAACGAAATGAACAAAAAATATGATTATTCGTCTAGATCTAGTAAATAATCAACAAATCAAACATGGGGATAAAAAAGCGTAATCAAACACAACAAGGATTAGATCGTGAAACCATAAAATAAACATTGTAAGAGAAAAATCTCCATATGATTTGATAAAAACGAGAAAGATTGAAGAATAAAATTTGGATTCGTTCAGAATCCATTCACAGCAGCAGTGAGTAGAAAGAGAAGAAGAAAACAAATATGAAATGTCAATGTTCTTCTCGTGTTTATAGACCTGTTAAATAGGAAAAGTTATTTGTGGTATTTTTAAATTTCACACACCTGATCCCGCACGTGTACAGGACCTGGACTTAAAAAATTGGGTCCATTTTTCATTGTTCTTTTAATTATGGACCTCTGGTTATTGGGCTTTAGTGGGTGGACCTGCCACTAACTAATACCACTATAATAGGATCTATAGGTAATTCCTACATAAGACAAAGGCTAGCTCATACCATAAGGGTCCAAACAATCAAAATAAAAATACTAAGTCTAAGCCCAAGTACACTAGACTCGACCCATTAGCACAAGGTCTGACCCAACTGGGTAAACTAACAGTCACTTACGGTCAAAGGGCAACTAACAGTGCACATCCGTCCAAGGTCAAGTCCAGGGTCAACTAAGTCAATGGTCCAACTCAGTCAAGTTTCACTGAGTCAGGTCTGGTTAATGAATCAACTCAGGGTTAGACTGATTCAATTCAGTCAGATGATCCAAGTCAGATAAACAAAATGAGTCAGCTAAACTGACTAGGTTTACTACTAGGCATAAGCCTCAAGAACAGGAATTCATACAATCACTTTACATTCCAATCAACTTAAGTAAACTTCATAACTTATACACAAAACTAAATCCAGTTTACCTGCAATTGCAGATACAAACTTCTACCGAAAGGATTCAACTAAACTCTTTCCCGCAGTTCAGCTTTTCCAAGCTTCCACAACAACTACTATCTACAACTCTATAATCACCACTCTTCAAGAATTGTAACTTCAGATCCTCTCAAGGCAGCATTTCATGTTCTGCAACAATCAAACATGCCTCTTAACTGATCTGCCAATCAATTCCATTAGCCACATTTATCCTCACCCTCAGTTTAACAGAACTTAACTACAAGACATACCATCTGACTTAATCTCATTTCAGCTCCACCATCACAAACTGAAATCTCTATTTCTAAATCAGCAACTCAATTACAACTACAGCTCCACTGCCAACTTCTACATTCCATCAGTAACTCAATTCTTCACTGTAGCAATCACTAGATATAACTCCTACAACTCCATTAGTTACAGCTACAATATCACAAGTTATATTCAAAGAATATCTTCTTCACATCTAACTCTCCATCTCATTCCACCTGCACCATAACATACATCAACAATACAGAGTCCAAACCTTAATTATTCAAATCCAACTCCACTTCCAGAACTAAAAACAATTCCAATTATAATTACACAAACCACCATTAACTCATCTTCACCTCCCATGCAACTTCAACTCTAAATTACTAACCTCAGCATCACTAACTTAGTGCCATCAACAACACACCACCACCACCTGAGCAGCCACTGCCTTCTCCATCACAGACTTAGAAATCCGTTGAAACCCTGTAACTTCAACATAAGTCTAGACCTCACACCACAGTTCCATAACACCCTCTCCATAATCATTTCAATTCTTAGCTTAACAATCATTCTATAAATTCAACAACTTGAAATGAATAACTTAACTAAAATAACAGAGAAGATCAATTACCTTAGATAAATTCTGCTCCAGCACCAACCAATTCAAAACTCATACTAATTCCATCACCCACTTATATCATCATCAAACCCCAAATCTGTTAACAACTTCAGTCATGAGCTCTAATCGATCTCAGCTTCAAAATCAACCCTTAACTCTTAACTCAAAACAAACCCATCTTCAATCAGACCTCTAAACCTTCAATTCATCTTCCGTAGCTTTTCTCACACACCCTAATTCAATCTCTGAGAAACCCTAACTCATGAATTCCAAGTAATTCTTCAACGTCAAACTCTAATTCAAGTTAAGCCATCTCTAATCATCCCTCTATAACATCAATTTCATCTTCGAATTCATCTCAGAGTCAAATCTCAGAAACCCTAAATTACCTTCCTTTTGATTCTTCACCAAAACAAATTCAGAACTTCAATTGAACCTCAACCCATGTTTCTTCATCTACTCGCAGGTCTTTTCATCATCTTCTAAGTCTTCAAATCAATAATCAAATATATAAAACCTAATTCCGATTATCTGAGATACAAACTATAGTTGTTCTGCTTCACAATTAACGACCGCTCCATCTTATCCATCATATATCAGTACCACCAATAGAGTTTCCTTAAGTTTCTGATATCGTAATCTCACAATCTTCTCATGGGAACAAGAACAGAGAAAAACAGGGAAAGAGAAAGAAAAAGAAGAAGAATGAAGAAAGAAAAAGAAAAAAAAGAGAATAACTTCTCTTCGGTCAAGATTTGGTGATAAGACCAAAGAAAATACAAAGACACCCTTTTTTTTTACTCGGTAAAATACAAAGACACCCACTAGCTTAGATAAGGAAGCCCCAGCGTGTCTGAGTCGCATTAAAAGAGTTTATTCAAGAAATGACGATTTTACCCTTTGTACTAATCCGGTGATAACTTCTTTGTTCGGTATCCAAATGACACGTTCAAGTAGTCCATCTTGCATAACTTTTCGAGATTTATCCAACGCTACTGATTTCGTAGCTAAATTGTTGTCAGATTAATTTCTATTAATTAATGTTCGTATTAAACTAATCGAGATACTATTGTCTAATATGTCTTTTGACTAGCCTAATAGCGTTGACGAGTTTGAGGGTCCTTACACCTGAGAAGACCTAGGGCTCAAGAGAAATTAAGATCTTTGATAAATAAATTTCAACCTTCTTTAGTTTTTATAGGAGATCCTAAAATAAGTTGCAATGCAACATTCTGCAATAAGTTGAATTTACCAGGGATGCATAATTCAATTCACAATCAAAAAGGGAACATTTGGTTATTTTGGAACAAGAATTTTCTTATACCAATTGTAATATCTATGTCAAGTCAAACGATAACCGTCAACATCGGAGGTAATTTGGTTTCTCGAATTCATGCGCATGTAAATGCAGCAGAGAGAAGATTTTTGTGGTCTGAGATGGAAATAATAAGTGAGTTAAAACTTCCTTGACTTGCTATTGGATATTTCAGTTCTATCACAACAGCAAAGGAAAAAGTTGGAGGAAGGCCTGCTAACTTAAGAAATATGCTGGAGTTTAATACTTGTCTTGACAAATGTGAATTACAGCAAGCTCCTAAATCTGGATGTGAATTTACTTGGTCAAATTGTCAACATGGAAATAAAAGGATTTTATGAAATTTGGATAGAGCAGTGTTTAATAATTTGTGGCTTCAAAAGCATGAAGGGTGAGGATATAAAGTTGGAATGAGAATAACATCTGATCATTCTCCACTATTGGGGGGTTGTGCTAGCTGTCCTAAACCAAAAAATGTTCCAAATTTTTTTAAAAAAATATGGATTGAGCATCCCAATTTAATGGAGGTTGTTACCAAATGTTGGTCAGAAAATGTAGCAGGGGATCCAGCTTTTATATTTCAAAGCAAATTAAAAAAAGTTAAAGAAAGTTCTAGTGGAATGGAACCGAAAGGTGTTTGGTTATGTCAATCAACAAATTAAAGAAGCTGCAAAAGAGGTGCAAAATGCAATGAAAATCTCAGATGTCAATCCACATAATGAAGAGTTATTAGATAACTTAGTGAAAGCAGAAAATATTTGAACTCAAAAGAGGTACAATTAAGTACAATGATGAAGATGAAAGCTTAAACTAAGTGGGTCAAAGAAGGGTCTGCCAATACAAGTTTTTCCATACAAATCTGAAGGTGATACAAGCTAGAAACTTTATTAGTGAACTTGAGGATGGAGACAATGACATCATCACAGATCAAAGTAAGATAGCAGAAACTCTCATCAAATATTTTGAGGAAAAATTTAAGTTTAAGAAGTGGAAATTTCAGAATCTTTACTAGAAGCAATTCCCACAACAATAACTGAAGAAGATTAAGCAATGTTAGATGCAATTACAATATGAAGAAATTAAGCAAATTATATTTGAAATGGATACAGATAGTTCTCCAGGACCAGATGGTTTCTCAGGCAGTTTCTATAGAACATGTTGGAAAGTGATTCAATCTGATGTAGTAGCTGCAGTTCAATTTTGCTGGAAAAGAAGATTCATACCAAGAGGATTGAATTCTAATTTCCTAGTACTTCCGCCAAAAGTTGAAGGTGCCAGATCTCCCCATCAATTCAGACCAATAGGTCTCAGTAATGTCAACTTCAAAATTTTCACAAAAATTATCACTTCCAGAATGTCAAGGCTTATGAATAAACTCATATCACCTCAGCTGTCAGCATATATTAAGGGGAGGAATATACAAGACCAAATTGTTCTTGCTTCTGAAATGGTTAATGAAATGAAGAAGAAAAGAAGAGGTGGAAATATTGGACTAAAATTGGACATATCTCAGGCTTATGATTCAATGAGTTGGAAATTCTTGTTTCAAGTGTTAATCAAATATGGTTTTTAAAATTCATGGTGCAAGTGGCTCTGCACTATATTTGAGTATGCAAAAATGTCAGTGATGATAAATGGTGGACCAAATGGCTTCTTTTCTGTGGGTAGAGGGTTAAAACAAGGAGACCCTCTATCTCCTATACTTTTTGTACTAATGGAAGATGTCCTAAGTAGAAATATATCCAAATTGGTGACATAAGGAAAAAATCAGTCCAATGGTAATAAGAAATGGGATCCATAAAACCCATATGTTCTTTGCTGATGATGTGTTTATTTTGTGTAATGGAGCAAAGAAGAACATTATGAATCTGATGAAGCTTCTATAAGAGTACCAGAAAAGCTCAGACCAAGTAATTAATAAAAGCAAAAGCAATCTCTTTTTAGATGGCACAACTACTGCAAGGATAATGCAAATTAAAGAAATGGTACAAATGGAAGTAAGTACTCTACCTGATAAATACTTGGGAGTAATTCTGCAATCTGACAGAGTCAAAATTTCAACAATTTGGCCAATGGTGGAGATAATACAGAAGAAATTAACTGCTTGGAAAGGCAAATTTCTGTCATTTAATGATAGATTGGTTCTCATAAAATCAGTGTTATGCAGTATCCCAATTTATAGTATGTCAGTTTATATGTGGCAAAAATCAGTGATAAAAATATGTGAGAGAGTAATAAGGAACTTCCTATGGTCTGGAGATGGGGAAATTAGAAAATATAAAACTCTTTCATGGAAAAAAGTCTGTTCTCCTTATAGTGAAGGTGGTCTGGAATTACAAAGATTGGAAGTGTTAAATAAAAGCTTATTGATGAAGATTCTTTGGAGAATAATAAATTCAAATGCTGATGGGCTCTTTTCATCAAAGCTAAATTTCAAGACAAGTACCATGAATGGAAGAATAACTGGCAATACTCATCTATATGGCCTGGTTTAAAATGGGCATGGAATCACTTAAAGGAGAATATTATATGGTATATTGGTGATGGACAGATGATATCCATTTCGTTTCATTCATGGATTGGAAATTCTCACTTAATAGAAGAAGTTGGTTACACTGCATATGTTAAAGCTAATATCAACATGAAAGTGTCAGGACTGATTACAGAAGGAAAATGGTGCATACCTGAGCAGATCAAACAGATTATTTCCACCTACACTCTTCCAGAAATTGGGATTGGAGCAGATAAGTTAACATGGAAAACAGAGATAAAGGGTAACTTCACATTATCTTCTGTAATAAACTTAGTGAAAATAAAGAACAATTTTTCAATTTCCACAAATATATATGGAACTCATATTTACATCCAACCATAGCAAGCAACATCTGGAAAATAGTTCAGGGAGTTTATGTTGATGATTCAGTATTGATTGAAAGAGGATATGACTTGGCTTCAAGATATTGTATTTGTGAAGAAGAAGAATACAATATGCATCATTTATTGTGGGAATGCAAATTCAGTAAAGAAATCTGGAAGTGGATATGCTCAATGTTTCAACTGAAGGTACCAAATTCTCTTGATGCAGTGTGGGGCAATGCAAAAGGAAAAAGTCCTTTTTTCAGAGAGTGTTGGATTATTGCTACTTGTGCAACTCTAAAAGAGCTGTGGTTTCAAGAAAAACAATATGCTCTTTGAACAAGTAAAACCTAATCTTCAAAGCTTTAAGAGTAGAATCAAGAAAACAGTGTATGAAGGAGGCTTCAGAATAAAAAGCAACATGTGGAATAATGACAATGATAACCAGGTAATTCTATTCTTTAATCTGGAAGCAAGGAAAACTAAATTCCAATGTATTAAACCTTGCTTCTGGATTTCTCCAAATATTGGTTGTGTTATGTTTTGCTGTGATAGAGCATCCATTGGGAATCCAGGAGCAGCTGGTTTTGGGGTTGTGGTAAGAGATAACTTGAGCCAAGTCTTAAGAGTTATTTCAGAGGGAATTGGCATTGCTACTAACTATATAGCGGAAGTGTATGCAATCATTGGAGTTGTTGAATGGAAGTTACAGAATATCATTCTTAACTCAGATTCCAAAACAGTTATATCAGAGTTTGCAGAAGACAAAATGCCATGGTTTGTTAGAATGAGATGGCTAAAGGCAGTAAGTAAAATTCAGTCAATATCATTCTGGCACAGTTTAAGAGAAGTTAATTTTGCAGCAGATACTGCTACAAAAAAAGGCACTAAATTGGCAGCAGGTCAGAAGCAAATATTCTATGGAAGACCAAGTTTCTTAGCTAGAATAGAATTACCAAATGTTGAATATTACAGGTTCTGATAGATTTTCTTTTTGAAGCCTATGTAGTTGGCTCTTTCTTTCTATTGAATTCTGCTTGGTTTTCTTGTTGATGCCTATGTAGTTGGCTCTTTCTTTCCACTGAACTTTATCATGTAATCTTTTCCAAATTTTTTACCAATTAGTATAATGTGATTCAGAAAAAAAAAAAAGAATCCAAACCCAACTATTTTCTCTGTAGTTGCCTGTTCTGATCTTGCCATGTTCTATCGTATTGAGTACTATCCTCTCTAAGATTTGCTCGATATTATATCTCCGATAGGTAAGATTAAAAGTAGTCACAAACATCTTCGTCTCATCGTTTGTGATTCCACAATATCTTGTTTCGTTGTCGTGCGCTTAAGATTATTGTGAGGTGATTGATAATACTAGGATGTTCTTCGGGAATATAAGTCCAGTTTATTAATTGGTTCATGTGCACCTTGATTTATCAAAAGACGAAACAAAACTCGTAGAAATTTCTGTGGGAGACAGATTTATCTATTCCAATAGACTTTTTTGTGTGAGACAGATTTGTTTATCAAGTCTTCGACTTTAGGTTGTAGCAACTCTTGGTTGTCGGTAAGATCAGCTAAGGGAATCAAGTGCGTAGTATTCCGCTGGGATCAGAGACGTAAGGAGCGCAACTGTACCTTGAATTAGTGTGAGATTTATTAGGGTTCAACTACAGTCCAGTCCGAAGTTCATTGGTAGTAGGATAGTGTCTGTAGCGGCTTAATACAATGTGGTGTTCAAAGCTGGACTAGGTCCTTGGGTTTTTCTGTATTTGCGGTTTTCCTCGTTAACAAAATTCTGGTGTCTGTGTTATTTTTTTTCCGCATTATATATATCTTGTTATATAATTGAAATATTACAGGTTGTGCGTTGAATCGATCAATTGGTAAATCCAACCTTTGTTTGTTGATTGGAATTAATTGATCCTTGAACATTGGTATTTGGTAGCGTTCAAGTTACTTCTCTTATATTCAATCGGGCTCGTAAATTCCTATTTGCTGATTACAGATTGAATTGAGAAATAGAGATATAAAACTCTTTGATATACTTTTCTCTAGATTGAGTCTGACTATCTAGTTGATTCTCTTGAAAGTATGTTGGAGTTTGTCTATTCAGATTTCCAAACGAAGTATTGGGTGTAGTTGTTAGACCCCCGCTTTTTCAGGTACCATCCAAGTTATTCATATCAACCCGGCTCACAGGTTTTTATTTGTTCGATTGCAGATTGATCTGAGAAATTGAGATATAACTCTTGGATGTATTTTCTTTGATTGAGTCTGACTGTCTAGTTGATTCTCTTTGAAATATATTGGAGTTAGTCTGCACAGACTTCCTAAAAGAAATATTGGGTGTAGTTGTTAGACCCCTGGTTTTTCAACATCCACTATAAAGGAGCTAAGTATTAATAACTTTTGCTTATTTGATTTTTTTCCTTATTTTTGATTATTACACCCAATAGTTGCTGGTTATATCAGATTGTATTTCAGAGCTGGAAACCTATTATTGATCAATTGGATAAAGAGTCAGCAAATCGATCTTGTTGAAGATGCACATTCGACTATGTTTTAAACGACCATATATGTGACTTTTTGATGAGTTGGAAGAATGCTAGGAAACTTATATATATAGTTACTAAATGGTGGGGTTATTTCAGACCAAGTAAATGTCGATGTTTTTAGAATATTCTTAACCAGTTGGGATGTCTGATTTTCAGTTGAAATTAATAGTTACCAAGTAACAGGATTAATATGGATCAACTCTTTTTGGTTATTAGTAATGTTTATTTAACCAATTGGGATGTCTAATTGGCTTTTATTAGGCACATTAATAAAACCGACAATATGATGCACTGGAGTCGACTACATTTGAGAGTTGGCATGCAATATCCTTATTCTATTACCAAATAAAATAAGCAACCACAACATCGCCAGTCCGTAAGTTGGGATATTCATTCCATACAATCGACAAATTTAATGACCAATCAGATTTGACAGTTGGTTATTATGTTGTTTTATGCTTAAACCCACGACATTAATTAAGACAATCAATCAGTTATATAAATAGCTAATCATCAGTGAATCATTTCCTGTCTTTTGTAATAACCGAGCCTTATAATATTATCATTTCATATCTATTAGAATTTTAAATTCTATGATAATTAGATCGTACGACTTTCTGGAAATTGATATTAATCGAATGAAGTTTTAAAGAGTTACCGTTCTTAGCAAAATTACTATGCCCGACGCTTAAAAGATAAAAGAAAAAAAAAATGGAAAAAAAATGGAAAAAGAAAAAAGAAAGAAAAAAATTAAGAAAGGTGACGATATATGGACGGAGGACGCGCCATAAAATAGCGGGCCAGCTTGCGTGCATCCTAGCACGACCATGAGTCATGAACCGGGTCAGAAGAGACTGAGATGGTATATACTTATTACGAAAATGCCACAATTAAATTTACTCCTTAAAAGAATTTTCTTCGACTACCCCTTAAAAGAATTCTTCCTTTTATCTTCGAGATCGAAACATAACACAGAGAAGAAGAAAAAACTAGGGTTAGGGTTTTCATTCTTAATCACAAGATCTCTCTCTGTTATCTCCGATTCAGAAATGGCGATGAGGAATTTCTACAACGGAATCAAAGGATTGAAAGTGAAAGAATTACCAGCACATCTGAAACCAATCTTTACAGTTGATCATGTTAAGAAAACAGTTAGTAAGGGAATGGATAACTATCATCAGAAGTATATTTTAACTGGTTCCATCGATCCACTTCTTCATGTTTGTTTTGGTGGTATGGTGTTCTCTTACCTTGTTGCTCTTCCCGAAGAACGCCGTCATCTTGCTCATGCCAGAGAGCATGCTGCGGCTCACTGATTACCCTAGTTTCCTGATCTTTTTCTCTTCTTCGATTCAGGTAACAGATCATTTCTGTCTAATTTTTTAGTTGTAAATATCCCCAAATTTTGTTTATCGATTTAGGTATTTATGTAGTTTTCATTTTGCCTTTTTTTCATGTTGATTATCTTTGATTGATTAGTCTGAGAGATTAGCCTTAGGTTTTGATTTGTGTTAGATTCAGTGAAATCTGATGTGTATTGGGTTTGTTCATGAATTTTTTTTCTTCCTTTTTTTGGATTTTTGATGAATCTGAGGATTGGTTTGCATTTGTTACGTGTTGATACGGGTGGAGTGATTGTTGGAGTTAGAAATGAATGGTGGATCTGATTGATTTGTTTTGCATTGTTACATGCATCTGATTAGGGTATTCATATGTCTAGATAGTAAATTTGTATGATGTGTATATGTGTTGCCAATTTCATAGTAGAAATATAAATATGTACAGTTGAAAATGTGATTTGAACTGATTGAGGCATAAATAGATACAACATCAAGATGTTTCTTCTCCTAAATAGATAAAAGAGGCAGAGACCTTCGTAATGATGGTTAAACTAAACATATTCTACAAATTTCTTAGATTGTATGCATATATACTCAGTAAGTATATGAAGAGTGGTTGGTTTTACCACCATTAAATTACTCTCAATCAAAAGCATGAACTTTCATAGCTGACCTTAAACAACAAAAATATCGAATCATCTTGTTTATTCATGTTTGAGTGTCCCCTCAATTAGAAAAGGTTGTGGATATGGTAAATATAGTTTTTTTGATGGTAGGAGCTAGTGCTTGTGAGTTAGGTGAACCAGTTCTGTAATGCTGCAAATATTTTAGATGGTTCGTCTACCTAAAAGAGTGAATTGCGTATAAGTTGCATTGCGAGAATGTGTTTTCACAGATTTGATAGAGTGGAGTGGACTGTGGGGACAGGGGTTTGTTTGAAATGTAATTACAAATGATCAGCTATTTTTTTTCCTTTCACGGCCGCATCCACTGCCGCAGTTTTCTTACTGACTGGATGATTAACGGCATGGTTTGGACCTGTTTAGTTACAAATGGTGTTTGATAGTTTGTCGAGACAAGTAGGTTTTCTAATGTCTTATGAATAGGGCGGTGGTTGCAAAACTTGAATAGCGGGTTTGGCTTTGTGTTGTAGATAGATTCATATTTAAGTTCCGTACCTTGTATTCTATGTATATCATGAGATCAACGTTGGAGGAAGGGTGCCTTGCTGGTGGTGTTGATGAAGAGGTTGTAGCATTGTGAGGTTAAGGAGTCTGTATTGCTAATTATTAGGCAGTAGAGGAAGCTGAGCTGTAAGTATCTGGAAAGCACTCCAATGCAATGTAGTACTCCTCGGCCGAGTCGTCCGAGTTACTCGCGAGTAACTCGGGTATCGGATCTTCAAAGACTCGTCCGAGCAGGGTTTTTAGTGATTACTCGCTGAGTCGGTCACGAGTCTGGCCGAGCCGAGTCAGGACGAGTTACTCGGTAAATGGGGTCAAAGTGGGAAAAGAAAATCTTTGGAACACTTTTTTTTAATTGTTATAGTACTTGAAGAAACCCTAAAGACTTAAACTAAAAGTTGTACTGCAGTTGAACAGAAGGTTTCTTCTTTATATTTGCAGAGAATGTATATAATATATATACTAAATATGAATTCTTTCTAAGGAAGATAAATCTAATCCAGGAAAGAAATTTAATGACATAGCTAATTACATCAATCAAGTTTCTACGGAGAATAATTGACAAGAAGTTAGGAAGGAAACTGCATGAAAGACGTAAAAGGCATATTTATTAGTATTTGCTAATGATATATACAGAAAATAATTAGTTGGCTAAAAATCAGGAATGAAAATCAAGGAACGAAACTAAATAAGGAAGGAATATCAATTATGTGAAATAGTCTTAAGCAAAAAAAGATATCACCGAGTTACTCGGCCGGAATCGGATAGGATCGGGAAATACTCGGGGATCCGTCCCCAGCCGAGCCCGGGGCTGATCCCCGAGTCGTACTACATTGCTCCAATGTTTACAAACTTCTTTAGAGTTATTAGAAGCTTTCAGTAAGTTCCTTCTGCATCATGTCGTGTTACATAAACAGTGACTTGTGGTGTTTTCTCGGTGAGCAATTTAGTCAGTGAATGTCTAGGTCACACCTTCCATTTTTTATCAATAAGGATTTTGTTAACTGCCTATTGCCCGTATAAAAGTTGAGGTTTAATAAAAAAGAAAATCTTTTACATTGAAAATTGGTTTCTTTTGTCTTATTGCAGTGGAAACTAATTTCCTTGCATTGGAGAAAAACAATATATTTGTAAGAAATGGTTTCCAATGCAATAAAACAAGATAAAGTTGTTTTTAATGCATAAAATTAGCCTTTTATCAAATCTTAACTTGTATACTTGTTATGCAAGTTACCAAAACCTGATATTAAATGTGTTAGTCGTTTGACATTGGTGTGGAATTTGCCATGCTTTCTATAGACATTTTTGCCACCAAACTGAAGTGTAACTTCCGTACTTTCTTTCCTGGATATAGAAGGATATATTGCCTCAAATCTGTAGTTGATCACTTTCTTTCCTGGATATAGAAGGATATATTGCCTCAAATCTGTAGTTGATCTCTTCCTTACAAATCCCTTCTTTCATAACCTTGAAAATATAGACTGTGTCTGTCTTTTCTAGCCTGAACACCAAGAGGTGGCGAGTTGTTAGTAAGTTTACTCTGCCAAGTTCATCCATACTGCTTTAGTTGATAGTTTCAGTTAATTGCTGATCAGAAAAAGGTATTTGGCAAGTAGCAACGTATTTTACAAGAGAACCCACTGGAATCTGCTATATGTATGATTTTGTGCGACCAAAAACTAAGACCCATTTACTTGGTTTATAAGGCCTCTGTCATTACAATGTAGTATGTACACATGCGCAATCAGTCAATCACAGAAAAAGTAGAGGAAAAAATAAGCATGACAAACTAAGCTCTCTTGTTAGTGATACCATTTTGGTGATAAATTACCTTCTTTATCATTTTCTTATCTTGTTTTCTCCTTTAACCGTTTATTCTACGGGTTTCAGGTGGTTGATTTGTTTCGGAGTAGAAAGAAGGCCTTTTACTTGGGGATATTCTGCTAATTACTAGTTTTTTCTTCTTGGGCACCTGATGGCAAATAAGATGTGTACTTCAAAACTCTGTATGATTTCAAGGGCTGCAGATTTGGATGAGAAAAAAATAACATCCTCTTTTTGTTTTATTTGTGTAGCTAATACTACACCTCATTGCTTTTCTTAAATTGCATTATACTGCCTGCTGAGTTCCTGTTTGCACCACTTGTTAGAAATGACTTCTGTTTGCTTTTACACTTCATACTTCTCGTCATGATCTTTTATACAGTCACTTCTGTGTGTATATTTGATGGACACGGATAAGTACCGGCTTGGTGAGAAGTGGATCCCGGCTTTTGTCTTGCACGCTTTCTAAAGAACTAGAGGATTGCCGAGAAGGGGATCCACTCTCCTAGACCATGTTCATACCCTTGAAATTGTACTATAGTGGTACAGCCATTTGATGATGATACCAATTACCAGAGTTCACTTATGGGTCAGGGTTTGAAACACCCTTAGTACTGACTTCTAGTTCGAAACGTAGCCTTAACTTGTTTATTTATCAATAGATATTGTTCCTAAGCATGCAGTGTGTTTTTTTAGTTTTATATGCATAATCTTTGACGATTCTTGTAATGACTATATTAAGGATAGAAAGATTCTTGTAATGTATATCCTAGTTAGCAATTCGGGATTCGGTCAGAGTTTGAAAGTTCACTTATGGGTCAGAGTTCGAAACTCGTTAGTCCTTAGCACTAACTTCGAGTTCGAAACATAGCCATAACTTCTTTATTGATCAAAAGATATTGTTCTTAAGCATGTAGTGAGGATAGACATCATTTCGAACTGGGTGTGTTTGGTGAGTGGTCTTAATTATTGTTCATGGAAGACATGGTGAATCTGTTTTTAAAGAACTGAAAGCAGCATGTTTAGCGTTTGCAGAGAGTATTGGGCTCATTAGGGTACAAGCTTATTATAGGGGCGGCAGTGTGATAGTAATATCTCTTTAGTTGGTTAGGGGATGTCCTAAAGGGATGTAAATTGATTAGGTTATCCTCCCCATTTTTTAACCTAAATCAAAACTAAATTGAAAATTTGTTTTCTTTCTTCTTCTCTTCTCCTCCTCCCATCAACCATAACCTCCATTGAAACTTTGTTTTCTTTCTTCTTTTCTTCTCCTCCTCCCATTAACCATAACCTCCATTAAAACTTAAAATTTCATCGTCTTCAATCACTCGACGATTTGAAAATTAATCAAGTGTGGTGTAGTGACTTATATGAAGTATGTTTTGAAAAATCCAATTAGGGTTTAGTTTATCTTGTTCGATTTAAGTTTAATTTCTATTAAAAATTAGGGTTTTAGATGAAAATTGAAATTAAAGTTTTGGGTTTATGTGAGTTACGGTTGATTTTCACTCTATTACGAACCGTAACTGGAGATTTTGATGTTGTTACGGTTGGTAATAGTTCAACTACCAACCGTATGTTCTTGTATCTGAGAATTTTATTCAGTTACGGTTGGTATCGAGCATTTGGTTACCAACCGTAACTGAGTTACGGTTGATATCGAGCTAGTTACCAACC
Organism: Papaver somniferum; assembly: GCF_003573695.1. NCBI lineage: Eukaryota > Viridiplantae > Streptophyta > Magnoliopsida > Ranunculales > Papaveraceae > Papaver > Papaver somniferum. Next base: position 218,732,522 of record NC_039360.1, read on the forward strand.
GTATCTGGTTTTACAATTGGGTTTTCCCCAAATTTAACCAGTTACGGTTGGTAATTCATCTTTTACGAACCGTAACTATGAATTACGGTTGGTTACGAGCAAAATGCCAACCGTAAGAAATTGAATTTTTTTACGTATTTGAGCAATAAGAAGCTAGTTGGGACTAATTTAGAAGTATACCTGGTCATTTTCAGGCATTGGATTTTCACTTTGTTGGTTAATTTCTTCAATTGATTGAGATTGACCTTCAATTTGGGTTAAAACTTCTCTACCATCTCCAAACTTTTTATTTTTTGTTTTTAAACTCTAAAATCTGATTTTGTTTTGATTTTGAGTTAATATAAGTGAAATTAATCATTAACATTAAACTTGATTATCATCACTAAACTAGATTATCAATTATGGGGATTAATTTGTCATTTTCAGTTTTTTTTGATAAGAGACACTTTGAATGATCATGTAATGACCCTTTTTGTTCTATTGGAATGCCGCCCCTCTAATAAACCTTGCAAACACTATAATAAGGTTGTTAGGTGGAGGTAATGGGATGAACCAGAATTCCTCATCAGCCAAATTGAAAGCTAAAATCTTGGACTTGTATTTCCAGTAAAGAGCACCGTCCACAAAGACGGCCGTCTGTCTAGGATCGACTACATAGTCGATATTTCCTTTCTTTCTCCGCCCAGTATTACCACCTAGAGTGTAGACCTCTACTTCTCTAAATAAAGAGCCGTACGAGTGTATAGTTCTAACAACCTCGTACTCATTAGTTGACGGAAGATATCCAAATCCAGATTGAACAGACAATGACACTCCGGGAGCAATATCGAAAAATAATCGGGGAAGTGGCACTGTTTCTCTCGTAACAGGATTACAATGGTGGTAAATGCTAAGCAAATCAATCCATTGCATGAACCAACAAGTAGGGTTGTTCATGGTCGGTTTTGGTTCGGTTTATAGCCAAACCAAAACCGAAACCAATACTATTGGTTTCTAAAAATCTAAACCAAACCAATTCATTAACCATTGGTTCGGTTTTCAAATGGTTCCAGTTGGTTTCGGTTTTTTCCAGTGGTTTTTGGTTAACCAATAATTATGTCAAATCAAAAAAAAATACACAAATTTACAGATAAAAAAATCGTAGTTGCCGATAGTATTGGTTTACACAAATATACAGACAAAAAAATAATAATCAAGAATAGTTAAAGCTTACTCTAATTCTAGAGATCAAAAGAAGATACATAATATATCTTAATTTAGTTATTGACAAATAAAAAAGAAGGAAGACGGGAAGAAAAAAGTCGAGTAGCAGCAGCTGTAGTTGGGGGTGGAGAAGGGAGGCGGCTGAGAGAAAGAGGGAGAGTATCATAATGAAATATTAGATTTAGGGTTTCTATTTATCCTCTAAATCAATGGGTAGAATCTAATACTTTTAAACCGACGGTAGAAACTAAGTTTAAAAATTAATCGGTTCCCCAATGGTTTTTGGTTCGGTTTTCAGGTCAAACCAAACCAAACCAAACCAGTAATATCGGTTTTTCAACTTTTTTTACCAAACCAATCCAAATCTAAATGGTTTGGTTCGGTTTCTTTCTTATTGGTCTGGTTCGGTCGGTTTCCAACGGTTAACCGACACCATGTTCAGCCCTACCAACAAGGCTATAGTAATCTTCGCAATTGCCAGAGGAGAAATGCACGCGGTTTATAGTACTGGTCACAGCTGTGATAAACTAAAATTTATTTACTAAGATGCCCTTATATCTAAGAGCAGGGTTTTTTCTATCCCTATAAATAGAGATGTAAATCCTTATAACTTCTATATACATACATGGATACTAATTCTCCCCTCTTCTTCTCTAATACGTTATTATACACGTTGCTCTAATCGCTATGCTACAACATTTTTTTCTTTTTATAAACCCTAATACGTTTCTTTGTATTGTTTTGTTTTTCTTTTCGATTGTTGTTACTTGATATTTACATAAAACAATCTTTTTACATTTATTGGTTTGATAATCTTATAATCAAAATAATAATCGAATACAAAGAATATATTAGTTCGCAGTTTTAAGACAGATTTATTCTTTTTCTTCTACGAACAGTTTCAGTTTGTTTTCTTTGGATCAAAAGAAGTTTTCACAGCTAGTAACTAGTAGTCCCATCTATTTTTGTTTCTCTGACTACAAAGAAAATAGATGGTGGGACGGATGGCTTTTAGTCTTGACACATGCATGCACCTTGTGCATAAAAGACACAATAACTTTCACAAGAACCAGCTTAGTCACATATTCTGTTTTCCGATATGATAATCAATGATACTAGATTTGTGCCCGTGCTACACATCGGACGTTTTTTCCTTTTAACTTGGTGTGCGCGGGGTTTGGCTCCCCGTGGCGATGCATTTTCGATTTGGTGTGCACGTGGCAATTTATTTTTGATTTGGTGTGGAAAAGATAAGAAATATATGCGTATTTTATTAAAAGTTTTCTTTTATTTTCGCAAATATTTTTTTTATTTTTGCATAAAATATGTATGAAATATGTTGGTTCCTTTTCTTTTTTCTTGTATGTATTAATTTGGAAACGAAATGTCCTAATATGATAAGTATTCGACGTCCGGATCGAATTTGGACTTCCATAAAATTTCAAATACGTTAAGTTAAGTTTTTCTTTTGAGTTTGTAATTTTTAAACCAATTATACATGCGACATTATAAGCTTTTGCAGCAACCATCTAGATTATTTCCCGTGTTATGCATCGGGATTTTTTTCTTCTTTTAACCATATTTTTGGTTTGGCGTGGGGCTTCGTCCTTCCCATGGCGATGCGCTTTTGATTTAGTGTTGTCCTGCCCCGTTTCGGTGCATTAAATAGGAGGAGAAAAGATATGAACTACGTGCAGATCTTTTTTCCTTTTGTTTTCGCAAAAAACATGTGTGAAGTATGTAAGTTTTTTTTCTTTCCCGTTATGTATTAATCTGAAAAAAGAAAGAGTGCTATTATGGTAGGCACTGGACTTCTAATTAAAAATTCCATAAAATTCCAAATACAGTAAGTTAAGTTTTCCTTTTGAGTATGTAATTTTTAAACCAATCACATGCCAAGTGTTCTCACCAACACTTCTATTTCATAAAAGCCTCTGGAGGCTTGTTTCGACAAATAAGAAGAAAAGGTTTCCTCGCGTGAGAGCCTTATTCGTTTAGGCCTTTATTTATTCAGCATTCTAGAGTTGTGCATGTATTGCGGTACGGGCCTGCTTAACTTCACCTTACAAATTTATAAAGATCGAACGCTTTTTTACTTTCAAAATTGATAGTTTCCCTTGATGATGAAAGTCATAGTTGTTCCTGATTTTGTCTTTTCGTTATACCATTCACGGAAGCATTTTTCGTTTTAATAAAGTAATAATTCATTATTTTCCCGTGCACGTGAAAATCAGAGCCGGGCCCGAGGGTGTGCAGGGTGTGCGACCGCACAGGGCCCGACTCTGGCCAGGGCCTTTTATCTAGAAAACAAATGCCCCCCTCCCCATAAGTTAATACAAATGTTCCGAGGAAAAAGAGCATTTCAGTAGCAAAGAAAGATGAGAAAATAATTAAAAAATGAAACTTAAATACCAACAAAATATAATAGATACTGAAGTGGTAAAATACTGAAAGGAAATATAATCAGAAACCCTGGTCTAATCCTTTCCTCTCTAGGGATTTTTCATCCATCGTTTTGTACGAAATGAGGTTTGTAACTTTGAGGTAGGAGAACAACTTGGAAGGTGGCTTTTGCGTGCTTGTAATGGAAAACATAAACATCTAAATTAAGCAGTTGCACAACAAACAACTCCACCATCTTTTACTCTTGAATACGAACCCTAAATTCATCAACTGACATCTTATTACCTCAAGGAACCACCAAAAGTATGTGCTTCATTTGGTTTAAACCAACTAAAGATATTTTGTTCAAAAATAATACTCAACTCAAAAGTAGGAACCCATTTGTCAACGAAACTTTAAAGATAAACATAAAACATAAAAGAGATTCAAGGGGAAGCGAACACAAACACAAATCTTGTAAACTTAAAATCACCAATCAGTATACATAATTCAATTACTAAAACTGCTACAGAGATATAATTTCTACAGGTATGAATTCAAATGGGTAAATCACCCTAACTACCCATCACTGTTTCACAAAAACTCACAACATCAACGAAACAAAATCCAATCATTCTAATCAATTCTATCAACTTGAAATTGAAACCAAGAGAACACAAAAGGAGGAATAATTACCTCCTCCTTGATTCGTAAATGGCATTTGATTTTGTGAGGCTTTTTGTTGATAGGATTTGATCCCCTAAAATTGCTAGGTTTTTCTTACTCTTGCTCTTCGATTCAGTTTCAACAACACCCAAATTAGTATTTTTTTCTTCTCTTTTAAATCAACATTATTTCCCGGATCTGAATCTGGCTTCTCTTCAGTCTTCATCGATCTTAATTATGAAGTTTTTATGACAATAAGAAGGAAGGTCAATCTTTACAAAACTGGAGAATCCAATTGTAATAATTTTAGCGGATTAAGTGTACAATTAGTTCACTGGAAATTTCACGAAAAAATGGCAAACAAACCCACAATAAGAAATCAATCATATAGCATTACCTTTTTCAGATAGCAATGAGAGGATCGTTGAAAATGAAGAATCATTTGAGATGATGCTTGCTTATTTCGTGTGTGAAGTTTCTTTAGCGATTTTTGTAATTGATGCTGAAACACCGACAATAATGAGATATTTTTTAGCGAAATGAAAAATAATTAGGAGTACAAAAAATATTCAAAAGTAAGTCGATTGGAATGGAAAATCTCTAGAGTTTATTTCCATTTAGGTTTCTTGTTTTTTCAATTCTTTCAATGGAGGAGCAATCAATGGCGAGTTGATGTCGAGTTAGTGAGAATTTTAATCGTTGCCAAGAGTCGATAGCAGAAAAGCGCATGGTAAAGTGATGTGGAACTACAGCCGTGGATTTATGTATTGGGAGAGAATCCTGACCACTCTTTACATAGGCAAAGTTATCCAAACCGTGCTATGTATTCTTGATTTTTTTTTTCTTCAATATTTCAGCAGCTGGTGTATTGATGTTTGAGGCGCTTTGCTATTTCGTCGTTATCAAGTCTATACCTAATCTCTTATCAGTGAGCAACAACATATATTTATCGGTGTTAAATTTCGACCGATGACTGACGACGTCACACAAGTTACACATCTTATGGATCTGGATACAGTGAGTTTTTATTCACGTGTTATATAATTTATAATTACGTAATTGATTTTATTTTCCTTTTCATTGTATATACACACGGTGGAGGATCAACTTTGTTGAATTTTCTTTTCTTATTCTTTTTATAGAGAAAAAAGAAAATCCATCGCAAGATGGTTTATAATTTCTATTCTTCTAGTGAAATTATAATCACCAAAAATTTGTGTTATCGCGATTTAATCAACGTCACGGTAACTAATCATATGCATGGCTGAAAAACCTACGGCCAATTAAATTTGGTATATTTGTCCTTTAGACAAAGATCATGTGATTTACCCGTATGTTTTCAATTCCTTACAAGAAACCATCCGCAATCCAAAAAACAAAAAACCGATTTTGCTTACGCGATAGCTAAAATGACAATATTTTTATTTTGTCGATATGAGTTTGATAAATCATAAAAACCAATTTCTGTGAATTTTCTCACTGGTTTCTATAAGATAAGAGAAAATAGATTGGCATAATTTCTAAAGTTTTGCCAATAATGGTTTGATTTTTCCCTATTCTGGAAGATTGATAGTTTCAAACAAAATTTTACGACCAAATATGTATGATTTTATGTTACAATAAAACATTGGTTTCCGTTTTCCTTTACATGGAACCATTCATCAACTAGAAAGAATGGATTTTATCTCTTCAATGAAAAATAACGATAATGATTTCTTTATATTCTTAAAAAGAAACATATAATTCAATCAGAATTTATTTCATCTATATCGATCCCTAAATAATGAAATATCGTTATTATGATATAAGCCAATCGTCAAATACCGATGAAAGAGAATTTGCTGCATTCTTAAAGATATTGAGAATTTAAAAAAAAAAAATCTCGGTAATAATCTCCAAAATTCAGATTTGTTTCACTTATAGTTGGATTATGGTCGGATACTAAAGATCAATGGGTGCGCACCCGGCATGTTAGCCAGTATTATTAGTCCTTGCAGTGACTATATTGATCTTAATTTAATTTTATTTTGATAAAGGAAGTCCATAATTTTATTCCGAAAAACTTAATTTCTTTTGGAAATTTATTTGCGTATTCTATATGTTTTTGGCTATTACCAGCAAAATCCATGATGGATGGTAAATGTATAATGACTTTTGAATAGTCGAAATATGTGGTACATAAAAACTAGAAATTATTATGAGTACATGTCTTCGAATTAATCGGATAATACTTTACGAAACTTGTTTTCATTTCATAACATGAAAATATTTTCGCCATAATTAGGGGGAGACTATACCTTACCAGCAAAAGTTGGTGATAATTAACTTCAATGTTATATAAGTTTCTCTCCCATCATGACCAAATTGAAAAAGGTTGTTATTAACTAGTCATAAAATGTCCTATTTGCTTTTATATAAGTGTTTGCCTCTTTAAGAGGAACATCCAGTCACATCTCGTAAAATAAGTAGTAATCTATGAGAGGCTCTGGTAGTGCTCCAATTGAGTGTACCAAAACACCATTCACATTCTCAAAATTAATCTTTCATCCCTTGATGATAATGAGATCATAACTTTCGTGGGCGCTGATACCAGTAAATTTTGAATTTTTCAAAATATGCATATACTTGAGAATTGTGTGGGATCGTGGTAAACAAAAATAATCGTCGAATATTCATTTAAAGTAGCTACTGAAATAAATGATGGTGGTTTTGAACCCCTCTGCATAGTAATATTGACATATGTTATTGGTTGGCATACCATCCAAATTAGGTTGGAATAATTTCTCGATTGACGCAATTTTGGATCCATGACTTAATACCTTAAAATTTCCAAGCCTATTAATTACAGGCTAGTGAAGTCATAATGTGTTATACGAGAAATATTTTTGTTGTAAAAACGATTTGAGGGTTTTATTTTTTCTCAAACCCTAGGATTTGTTCAATAATTGTTCTCTTTACATGATGCCTTTGGCGTGGCAGTCCTTGAAGGACTCATACGTGGTAGGGAACATATTCAAATTTTTAATCCTTGTAGGGTTGAAATTATATTTAGACAGCCACCTGACTCGATTATGTCAGGATTAACAATCCTTTTTTATGTGATTTTTAGAAATTTGGTACAAAACCAAACATCCGTATTAGTTAGTTGATGATATCAACTTTACATGTCTTTTGAAGAGTCCTTAAAAACACCAAAATCCACGCTTTAGCAGCATAAATTCTATTTTCTTTCTTTCTTTCTTTCTTTCTTAAATATGCAGTTAGAATTATGCTAGCTTAAACTCGTCTTGAGATAGACTAGAGTTATTATTTTGATGCTTGTCTTATGTAAAACTCATATAGTTGAGTTAGCATGGATAAATACGTCAAAAATTGTACTCTTTTCCCTTCATTTCAGGTTTTGTCCCATGTGGTTTTTCCTGATAAGGTTTTAACGAGGCAACATCTTTGACGTTTAATTTTCTTTTAATGTTGATATTTGTGCTCTTTTTCCTTCGTCCATATTTTGATCCCATTGGGTTTTACTGGAAAGGTTTTAGTGAGACAATTTAATTCAACATGGTGGTCATCCAAGGGGGAGTTGTATAATTTTGGTTATTTGGTGGATTTCCACCATTAACTAGCTAGGTCATTTTGTTAGACCAAATTAACATAACAAGCCATTATTAATTTGGATGTCATTCTGATCCACATACGGTATCACCACAACTACAATTTTGTTCATGTATGGTAATTTATCTACATCTTGGCACTTTGTTGAAGAAACTACTTCAACAACTTATGCGAATCATCTCCGAGAATCTAACAACGCAAGACACAAGTCTCAATGTGTTTAAAGAAGAATGAAGACACGAGAACACTACTATTAGAAGACAAACATAAAAGAAGACTTCATCAACTAGCAGATATCTTCGTGAAAGAAAAATGATCTTCTGCATTCTAGAAATTCGTTCATCAAATTGGAAAGTCGACTCAAAGATTTTCAAGCCAAGATTAGATTGAAGTATTTATCCGAGGGAGCGCCATCATGAAAGGTGCATTTACTGGACTTATCGCGTTGTACTCTTTTTCCTTCTTCAAGGTTTTGTCCCACTGGGTTTTCCTTTTCAAGGTTTTAACGAGGCAACATATGCGTGTCCAACACTGTTATAAGTTGTGTATTTTGAGGTTTTTCTCTATTGACTGTTCCTGGCAAATTTATAGTAACTTAGACATAATGGTCATCAGGGTGAGTATTATAAACTAATTGTATACACATAATTCATCATCTGCCACATGTATAAATAATCACACGTGGAGGACATGCAACACTTAGACATCGAGATATGATGCCACGTTTCGACACGCTAAAGACATCCATCATCCCATCTACTCATCATCGAGATGATCCTACGATGGAGAATCAAGGAGCACCAAAGGAGCGGAGCACCGCGAAATACTGAGAAGCACCCAAAGACCTACTTTACTCCATCCCGAGGAAGATCCAAGATCAACGGTGAGGATGAGTCTCACTGACAAGGAGGTGATAGGGGCAGCAGACGTTTGTCGGACGCATGCAGAGCACCCAACCACCCGCATTAAACACTATGAGCCTAGGATACGTGTCAGTTACCCTGTGGAGGAAAAGGAGGTGACCCATCGTTACCCTATAATGCCGTTGGAACCATCGGAAGAGACCGAAGATACCATCGGGGTCGGCACCAAAATCAAGAGGATAAAGACACAATTGTATATAGAAGAGGGCCCCACCGAAGAAGCCTATATATAAAACCCCTACACTAAGAGAAAGGGGGTCGACCATTTTTAGTTAGAGTGAAAGAGAACTTAGGATAGAGAAAGTATAAGAGTAAGTATGAGTTCCATCTCTTCCCTAGCTTCGTCCCCCACTCAAAGTCATTTGACTATCTTTATAATCTTTGAACATATAATGAAACATCAACCCCTGTGGACGTAGGCCTTAGTGCTGAACCACGTAAATCTGTGTCTCATCTACATTCTGCACTTATAATCTTCGTACTCTTTATATTATGCATCTTTCAAATCATCATAGGAATCTCTATGATGAGAAGCAAGGACGAGTCCAAAGGCTCAGAGCTCCTTTTTTTATTACTGCTCCCTTTTTATTACTGTTTTATTACTGCTCCCTTTTTATTACTGTTTTATGCAATTTCGTTTACATTACTATCATTCCATCTGTTATAGTATGATTGCGAACTTCGTTTGTGGACATGTTGATACCATCGTTATTTCCGTGTTCACACTAATGTTTATTTACTAAGATGCTCTTGTATCTAAGAGCAGGGTTTCTTCTATCCTTATAAATAGAGATGTAAATCCTTGTAACTTCTATATACATGAATAAAAATTCTCCCCTCTTCTTCTCTCTACTTTGTGTTTCTCCTTCTGTTTTTCTAGTGTACAACAACAGCATTCTTAATAGTTATAAGTTTTCTTGAAGAGAAGTTGCGTCTGTTGCAACATTCTGCCAAGTATATTGAATTTGGAACAGAGGCTGAATTGAAGAACGCAAAACGAACCTTATTATAAAGTTCGCCGTCGTGATCGTGAAATAAAAGTGACAATTGGCGAGCAATGTGCAGATTGATAAAGTAAGTCTCTTGAAAAAAAATTCGCCACGCTTTGCACACTAGTTTATACGGCACAAGAGATATAGCAGGTAGAAACGAAAGTATGTTAATTACGATCTCTTCTGGGAGAAAAGCCTTGTTCTCCATTGAAAGTTATGATGTCTCCAATGTGACGAGCTTATATATAAGTCTCTCTCTAGTTGATATTAACGTTTTTTTTTTTTTGGTCTCCTGACTTTTATATCTTGCACAAATTCTACTAGGATTCTGTTTTAGGAAACCTAAATTTGCCATAATAAGTTAACCCTAAACGAATGTATCCAAAGTGCGCCTCCTCCGTCTGTTTAGGGAAAGCAAACCCTAACCCTTATTCAAAGAAAATCAGCATTCTCAAATGGAGTGCCCAAACACTTCAAACGAACGCATCGAGACAACTGACGATGATCATCCAAAGAACGCGTCTGAGAAATACAAGTATGATGAGAGTCGTTTGAATAAACTAGAGTTGCAATATGCAGCAGCTAAACAAGATTACGCAGAGAAGTCCAAAGCGTACATGGATGCCAAAGAGAGTAACATGAAGGAAACCGGTGCGGACAACTACAACGTTTTAGATGAGGAACAGACGAAGGCCCAATGCAAGTATGTTCAGGTTCGAAGTAAACTTATAAAAGAACGAGAATTCGCGAATTTGGTTAGGTTCATTACTGACGATCGCCCAAAGAACGCATCTGAAGAATACAAGTATGATGAGAATCATTTTAATAAACTAGAGTTGCAATATACAGCAGCTAAAAAAGACCAGGCAGAGAAGTACAAAGCATATATGGATGCCAAAGAGAGTAAGATGAAGGAAACAGATGTGCACATTTAAGATATGGAACAAACGAAGGCCCTATTCAAGTGTATTCAGATTCAAAGGGAACTTATAAAAGAATGGGAATTCGTGAATTTGGCTAGGTCCATAACGGTAAGTAGCAGTTGATTAATGGCTCCCTTCTCTTTTACTTCCATTTGAAAGATCACATTATTGATTTCATAGTTCTAACGAATCAAATCACAAGTGCTCTTGGGACTGATGCTTCTTATGATTATTGGGTCTGTATCATAATCTTTCATAAAATTGACTATATTCCAGGGATCACCTGTTCCTCCACCTAAATATTAGTAGGGAAGCAGGCCTGGAAAGCTGTTGAGGGATTGCAAGGCACTGGCGGTTGGTCAGCTGTAGGAGCAAGGCTATGCCGCTGGAGTTTCTATGCTTAATTAGTAGAACTGAAAAAATTAGTATGAAGTTTTTTTGGTTTATTTTTTAATTAGGGATTGCAAGGCACTTAGCAGACTTTATAGTCTATTTTTTCGTCAGTAGTTTCAACTCTCAAGTGCACAACCCCATCAGTTTGAGAATGAAAAACAGTTTTTGTGTATGTGTTCCCATCACGGCTTTATTTCCATGACAACTGCAATCAAGTTATGATGTATCCGATTAAGGATAGGTACCCTCTCGGACTCTCCTAGTGATACTTTCCCTACTTGATTTGAATTATCTAAAGCTTCCAACCAACTCTTGGAGATTTTTAAAGCCGAACCTCGAAAAACACTTGATCAATGACCCAAACAAGTCAGACTTATTTAGCTTTTTCCTTCTAGATTCAAATATAAGTCTGCAACCCTGGTGGATCACAGCATTCTTCCCTTTGAATCTCTTCACAACTGGTACTTCATTTAACATTGTCAATGTAGTCTCTCTGTATCCATAAGATGTCCGAAAATTAAATTCTTTTCGCTCTGATTGACTTGGTCGCATACAAGGTATTTTCTTATTGAAATTTCACTACTGCCACACGAAACGCCCGGGAAACTTCTGTTCAAGTGCCAAAGGAACGCGTGTCCTCCATAATTGAGATGACCCCGTAATCAGCCGTCGTCTTTGTATCATAACACTAATGAATAATTACTTGGTCTTTTGCCTCTTAGCTCAAAAAAATAAATAAGGTAGTTTATCTTTGTAAGGGTTGTAATGTGCTAAGATGTATGGGTTAGGTGATGTTTGTAGCATAGAAATGTTCCATTCGAAGACTTAATGATAAAGAAATGGATCACCAAATTTCAACTAGAACTTTTCTCCTTACCTAATCATGTTTAAGATATTCAATTAACCAACCAACTATTCATTAGCAACTTTAATTTTAACTCAGTGTATGATGTTGTATACTGATTTCCCCTGCAACAACCTTGTTAGTTTCTAGTAGCTGACTTCGACCAAATCAATAATCTGACAAAAATAAAATAAAAAACCTAAAACTATCTCCATGACTATATCCCACGACCTAGAAGACTAGTCCAACCGAGTAAACAGCATTGCATGCATATATCGTAATTCAACTTGGAAGTATATATGATTATTACTTCCAATGACAAAATCATTCGTTTGTAACTATACTTGATGTCTTGTCGAAAACCCTCACAATTTTTGTTATCTTTCTGCTTTTCCCTGACGTTCGTTGCAGGTCAAAACAATTGTCCAATAAGTTACCAATGCAGCTATGCTGAGAATGAACCACAGATTTTGGTTATCAGACGTTCGTTCGCTTGCAGCAACAAAACCTGGACATTCACTTGTCACAGTTCAAGGCTTTTGGTTATCAGACTTTCAACTTCTATAACTGTCCACCATCAGCAACTAATAATCCTCCCTATATACGATTTCTTCGGGCGGTCCTTCTGATAACAAGATTAGTCAAGTTTTCATGAGTTTAGGCTGTCTGATAAATGCACCTATTACTATTCCTGTACCCTTGGCTGCTGTTGGTAATGCTTATGCGTATGAGTTGATTCATGGCGATCTTTATCTTACATGGGTTGACCCGAAAAACCCACTAGTTGGTGACAAACCAGGTAACTGTTTCTTAATTAAATTATTTATTTTCTTTTACGAATGGATGTTTAGTTAGTCTACTAGTGATAATTTTGTGTTTTTGCAGATCCAAATGAGCCAGCAAATAATTTTATGAACACAAAATTGGTTAAAAAGACCAAAATCAACAATTTTTGGGTGAAATGGACAGTTAGATTTTGATACTGTTTAAATGGACAAAAATATAAAAATAGGCAGGATGTAACCAGTTTCATCGTGCCCATTTTCAAATATTTTTTCTTATTTTTAATTTACACAGGATGTATCCAGTTTCATCCTTACTATTTTCTTTTTTGGCCATTTCACCCAAACTATTTTTTACTCGTCCATTTGAACCGTGATTTAAAAATATTTGGACAAATGACCCATTTTCCATTTTATGAACTTACTCAAAGCGATTGGGCCAATTGTTGGCGTCATCGGTGCCATCGGGTCCATAATATCGATGTACAAATGTATGTTTCAGCGCTTTAAAACCGGAAAATGGGTCATTTGTCCAAATATTTTTAAAACATGCTTCAAATGGACGAGTAAAAATTAGTATGGTTGAAATTGACAAAATTTTTTTAGCAAGAATGAAACTGGATCATCCTTACTTAAACTTAAAAATAGCTAGGATGAAACTGGATGCATCCTGTGTAAATTAAAAAAATAAGAAAAAGTATTTGAAAATTGGAAGGATGAAACTGTTTACATCCTGGCTACTTTTACATTTTTGTCCATTTAAACAGTATAAAAAAAGTGTCTTTTTCACCCAGGAATTATTGGTTTTGGTCTTTTTAACCAATTTTGTGCTTTAAAACCGACTACTAGTACATTTTTTAACAATAAAATCTGTTGGGAAGATTTAAATCATGAAAAATACTAATCTCATTAGATTTTAGGTTTCATAAAAATACTAACAATTTTTATAAATAAACCTTTTATTTTATTTTATTTTATTATGAACAAGTTTTAATTTTGAAATATGTATAATTTGATGTTTATATTTATTACACAGGTATCGTAAAATGCTTGTCCATGTCATAGTTTGAGAGGTACGTCATTTCTACATTTTACTATTTTGTATTCATAAGGATATGATTTGAAAAACTATTTAAAAGCATCTCTCTCACCTTGTTTCCTTAAGAATCGTGAAAATTTGAAATATCTTAATTTTTATGAATCAGAGAAAGTATCTATCTGGTGGCTGTATTTTAATTTTTATGAATCAGAGGGAGTACCTATTTGGACAGGCTGCTGCATCAACCCGACGCCCGGCAATCCTAATTGAATTTGTGAGAAGGGAGTAGGAAAAAGTTTGTGGTTACATAATTATCATTTTATTCTACTCTTCGGATCGGAATATATATGTTGCGTTATGATTGTACATAGTTGTCTCATGTTCTGTTGGTTGTTATTAAACTCGCCTAGCATCCACGCGAGCAGCCTTTAAAATAAAGACTTTTTATGTATGTTTCGTGCACTTGGTATACATGACTATACATAAGAGGTATTTTCACTTAGATGGTAGATTTTGACAAGTCTTAGTGTTTGGGTTCTAAATTTGTCCAATTCAATATTTGGGTTGTTGATCCATTAGTCAATTAGAATTCTTTTCTTTTTTTTTTTCTTCTTGGACAATCAACATATTTCAATTCATTCAAATCAAAATCGTGATTACATATTTGCTTACAAGAATAACAAACATCAAAATATAAAATAACCAAACCCTAATACAAATAAGAACATCAATTACCAGTAGATCGCGAAGAGAAAGAGCAATAAACAACAAAGATATTCAAAATAATTTATGTATAAGGGAGAGATGATAATAAATCCGGAATTAAGATCTGACAATTTAATCCGATTGTATTCTTCTTCTTCAATAAGAGATGCTCCTAATACAAAGGAGTACTTTGCCCATAACTTTGTCGATCCACACGAACACGGTTGCCGATACAAAGCAATGTCGTGATGAATCATTAATGTTTTTGAATCAAGAATAGCAAGCCACGAACCGGCCATTAAAACTTGAAGAACTCCTCCCACAACGACGAAGAAAAATCGTCCCAAAACGACGAAGAAATATGTCAACAGACACCAAAAACTATTCAATTACCAATAATCAAAAACTTTAAAAGAAAACAAATTCTTGCTCAGATCTGGTCCAAAAGGACCAAATCTGAGCAAAACGGCTCTAGGGTTTTTTTTTTTTTTTTTTATTTTGAGAAAGGGAAGAGGAAGAGGAAGAGAGAAGGGAGAGATAGTCAACTAGAATTCTAATGGGGGGAATTAATTCTTGTAAACAAAAAAAAGATATTTCTGATACTGCTTAAAAAATGATAACTTTATTGTGCGTGGGTAATTTTCACTTTCGGAACAAATAATTTTTTTTGGACTAAATTAAAATATATAAACTTTTTTTTTGAAGCAATTAGATTATGTCATTAGATTACGTCAACAGGACAAAACAAACACTTATTCTACTACCAAACTGTATGATAACTTCTTCTTTTCTATCTATTGAATCCGTCATCTAATTTAATTTGAACAATCAAGAAAGTTTCACGCGTAAGAGCATATCCAATATAAAGAGAACATAATTATCGGCAACGACGGTAATTCTTTTTTCATTTTATCTTTCTGGATCATAATCATCGACAATGGCAGCATACTAAACATCAATTGTTTCTCAAATGCCCTAATTTAAAAAATTCAGATTTATCAAACAAAGAGAAGTGAGGTTTGAAGAGTATGCACAAATTCGTAAGTTATCTAACCTTAGTTGTCTTTTTGATTACATTTGATCTGAAATTGGTTTCATCTTACTTAAATACTTGATTCATTTAGATTTGTTCGATTCCGGTTTCTTTCATGGTTCATAACCCTAATTTCTGCTTTTGATTAAACCCTAATTAGTTTTTTGACGCACATGCATACATATTGCTTGGTTTTGTTTCCATATAGCTAGATGTAACTGATTGATTTGTTTGTGAGATGTAGTTGAGTGATTTTGTCACTGAATTTATATGATTTGAATGTTGAATTTCTTAATTGAAATGTTGAATTTCTTGTGATTGATGTGGACGAAACCATTTTCATCATGTTTCAAATTAGGTTGAAGTTGGATTCACCCATGTTTTAACTAAGATGAAACCATTTTCATCCTGTTTTATATGGGGTTGCATTTGGTTTCGCCCATGTTTAAATCAAAATGAAATCAGTTTTATCATGTTTTGAATTTCGTTTCACCCATGCCTAAATTAAGATGAAACAAGTTTCATCCTGTTTTAATCTGGGTTGAATTTCGTTTTACCCTTGTCTAAACCATGATGAAACCAATTTCATCATGTTTCAATTGAATTTGGTTTCACCCATATGTAAACTAAACCAAAACCAGTTTTATCTCTATTACTCTGGGTGGCATTTGGTTTCTCCCATGTTTAAACAAAAATGAAATCAGTTTCATCGTGTTTACATTTGGTTGAATTTGGTTTCCCCCATGTTTAATCAAGAATGAAACCAGTTTCATCCTTTTTTACTTTGGTTGAATTTGGTTTCACCCATGTTTAAACTAAGATGAGATCAATTTCATCTGATGGGTGGTCACTGTTGATGCAATAATAGGTTTGTAATTGCTATTGCTTCCAGAGATGGCTGTGTAGAGCAGTGGAAGAGAGTATGAAGCTCATGGTGGTTGTTGGTTGGCTGAGTAGATGAATCTGGTGCTGTTACCATGAACTTGAAGTTGTACTGTAGGTTTTACTGAGATAGTGAATATGTTGCAGGTTGACATTGCAGCTGAACTAGTGGTGCTGGTGAAACATGCACGAGATGGTGAAATTTTGAAGTGGGACTATTTTCCTATCTTTTAACGTTAAGCCTTGAATGATTTTATCTTTCAATTAAATTGCTTCCTATTTTAGATCCATAAGAAGTACAAATAAAATTCCTCAAAAGTTATCTCTATTATATGTCGATATGAAAATATTGGTAAAAGATAGAATGAACTTTTGACAACAAAAGTTAATCCTATTGTGTCATTATGCATATATTGGTTAAAAATAAGATGAATTGTTGTTTACAAAGATTAACTCTATTGTATGTCATTGTGCAAATAGTGATGAAAAATAGAATGAATCTTTGTTTATTCCGCGGTATTGGTCTTTCCCTCATCCACATATTGTGTATTTACTGTGTTGTTCCGCAAGTTTTCTTATGCCGAGCATGGTCAATTGAATTGATCATTTTCCTTGTGGTTAATTCAATTGAGTTTATTGGATACAAATTCATGTTCTCATGTGATTTGATTATGTCCAAAAAAATCCTTCTTTTCTTGTAAAAGTAAGGTCGCTCTTGTTGTTCTTTCGGGAATGAAATTTTATGGGGGAGAGTTTTTTTTGAACTTGTGCTTAATTGCCCAATATTTGTGGGGAGTGCGGCTGTGGAATATTTTTAGGAGTTTTTTTGTATCTTTATAAACTCCTTGATGAATGTATTTAGCTGTGGAATAATCAGTGTGAGATTGCATCTAAACAAGTTGGTATGTTGTTCTCTTTTGGTCATGAAGTATCTCTATGGAAATTTCATTACGATCCCACTAGTTTTCGTACCTTTGTCAATTTATATTGACAAAAAGGGGGAGAATTAATGTGTAGTTCATACTACGAATACATATGGTTTACAGATCATTATGTAAGGAGGAGTGGTTTTCATATGAGATGAAGTATTGACTAAGGGGGAGTGATACATATCACCACAGTATTATTGTCAACGTTGTGGTACAATTGAACTTTGATGTTGTATAATGATACTTTGACATTGTATAACAATGATTGAGAGCAGCTGTTTTCTCATTATTATCGCTACAGATCTTCAACAACTATGATGCTGAATTGAACATCTATGTAATCATGGGAGTACTTGGAAGTGGCGAAGATTTCGATTAATGTTGAAGAACCAAGGAGATCAAACATTTGGATGAGAAGCTACAAAGTCTTATTTATTTTGTAATCCATATGTATTGATAGTTTTGTCACTAAAATTGACAAAGGGGGAGATTGTTTTAGCACTGTTCGGTCGAACACTCAAGCGTTGCTATCTCAAGCTTGTTTGTCAATGTTAGTGATCAAAACTATAAATCTTGATTTCTAGTCTATTTATAGTGATGTCTCGGACTAGGATAGATTGTGTAGTTGAGCATTAGACTTCACGGCGTTCATCATTGAAGATGAAGAACTATTAAGGAGAGCTTGTGGAACTTCATCAACAAAAAGTATTGACACATAAACCGTAGTGCTATATAGTTTTCTATTATGCACATTTGATTTTTCGAGTTGAATTTAACTCGCTTACATATTTCTCGAAATAATGTTGGTAAGATTTCGCTTCAACCAAGTTCATATTATATTATTGACGAAAGTCAAAAGATGATCATGTGAAAATTACCGAGTAACATCTTACATGGTTTGTGTGATACAATCATTTGGTGTAGACTTGGAATATTTCGTTATGATTATTTCAATAACTTGAAAATTGCTTTGATGCTAATAGTGTGTGAAAACGACTATTGTCATCCTCTAAGAAAGTTTCAATGATCGAAATAGAGTATAAAACAATTGGATTTGCACATAGTATGCGTACTTCCATATATGTAATCCATGTCCGGAAACCATAGTATGCATACCCGTATGCGTACCTGTTGGTTTGAGAAATCTGGGAACCTAAGTATGCGTACTGGCATGAGGTTCATGTCCGAGATTTTATGCTGGGATTGGAAGTATACCTACCCGTTTGCGTACTGTCAAAACCCAAACTCAGTCCGAGTATTTCAAGTATGCGTACCCGTATGCATACTTGAAGGTTAATGTTCTAAAATCGGTTGTGTACATGAACTAATACATTTATATAATAAGGAATGCAATCTTTTCAAACCGTGACTATAATGTTCATGATTGATTCAAGTGATCAAACCGATTTTGCTTCAATTGGGTTCTTGTATACTTCTATGAGAATATAGCAATTGAATAACTCTAGAACTAGTTTCATTTGAAGTCATTTGAACTATTTGTGGTTAAGATGAATAAGGTTGATATGAAAGTGTTCATATAGCTAACTTTGGTTAACTACTGTTGAGCCAACCTAGTGTACATGTTTATGTACGGTTACTCAAACCTAAATGAAGGTACATTTCATTTGTGTATAACAAGCTAAGTTCGATCTAACGTTTTAAAGATATTAGCTTGAGTTGAATCAGTTTTTCATCTAACAGTGAATATTGAATTCTTGGTTACCAAGGTAACTTAGATTGCAAACCCTGATTTGAAAACTATATAAAGGAGAACTCTAGCAACTGATGTGATTTGTAGATAGTGGTAAAAGTGGTTCGATTCTCAGACTTGTGAAGGATATTAATTAGAATTAAATTCTAATATAAAAATGGAAAGCTCACTAAAAAATTATAGCAAACTCAATCAAAGATGATATCAATATTAAAAGAAACACTGAGGCTAAGATTTCACTATTTTCCAAGTTCAAAGTGATTAAACCAATACTTATATTTATGCAATTTTCTCGTTTAATTTGATTCTAAAATATTGCAACAAGTAGATTTTCAAAAGTAATAATTGTAAATACCAAGTATGAAGCATCAAAAGTCTTAAAACTAAGCACACTCCATCAAAATAGATCACAATCACTCAAATAAAAATCATATTCAATAATAGTTCAAGGCAAATAATTATATAATTATTGCAAATAAAAAGATAAGATAGAATATACCACTTTTTGTTGGAAAAATAGCTTCCTCTATCGCCTCAGCAATGGGGTTTAGCTCCTCATATCAAAAACAGGTTCAAAATAATAAATCAAGGCTCAAAAGGTGGTTTTATTGAAGAGAATATATAAAACAGCAGATCTGCAACGGTGTATAGATGTTACAGAAGTCACTGTTACAGTTGGTGTTGCAATACTGAAGATATACGTTACTAATCAACTGTTACAAGATCAGAAATTTAAGACCCTAGAATACGAATATCCTGCACAGCTTAATGTTCTTTAGCTGTTAAACAACGACACTGTTCTGCGACTGTTTCTCGTGCGTTAATGTTCTTCGCGTTCTTCCTCTTCAGCAGCAGCAGCAGCAATAGAAACAGAGTTTGATAAAACTCTGATTTCTTCTTCTCTGGCTCTCCTCAGGTCCCCAAACTCTCGACACCCCTTCTATATGACCCAAACAATCTATCTATATCAAAAATACGGATTAAATCTCTCCCAAATCTTCCAAAATCTCTTTCCTTCTCTTCACGGCCAAGTTGCAGCAATTTCTTGTTTTAGAATTTCTACGCGTTTATGAGCTTTCCTTTTTATTCTAAACTCTTCCTTAGATAGATACAAATCTTTGGGAAGGTTTACAACACTTTAATCTCTCTAAAATTTCCTAAAACAGGTCACACACGTAACTTTCCATATTTTCTGTTGTGATAAAAATCCGTCGATTGAGCCCAGTCTAATCAATTTCAAGACCCATATCAGATTCCTAGACCCATAAGGAGTCTATCCTATGAAAATCAGAGGTTTAATCGTCCTCAAAATCCTCCAAATCAGGAACCCTAAAATCTATTCTTCACTGCACCTACTTTCCCGCCAAAACTTGTTTTTTGAAATGTTGAAGATGGTTTCCCCTTATCCAGGGTAGGGGTGCGATTAGCAGCTGCCTGGAAATGGGATGCCCCTTAGTAATTAGGTTACCCCTTATCCAAAGTGAGAGTCCGAATAGCGAATGTCCTCCGGGTGCTTTCCGACAACTTTTCGAGCCAATTTTTTCCAAAAATGTTTATTGGCCAAAAATACCTACAAATAAATAAAACACCATAATAAGTACAAAAATGAGCCCTAACAATATATAGAATCGAGACAAATCAGACATAAAAATGTGTCTATCAAATACCCCCAAACCTATTATTTGCTAGTCCTTGAGCAAAAATAAAATAAAAATAAAATCCTAACTCACTGTCGCAGGCATCATCGATTGCATTTAGAGTATGCAATAAGCCTTTAAACCCCTAGGTGTCCCTAGTGGCGGAGTGTTGTCTCCGGAGGGCTTACCAGAGGTATACCCACAAAACCTTTATACTCCAGACCCTAGCTATCTACACAGAACCTTGGAAGGCACTAAAGAATCTTCTTGGTTGGCATACTTATTGACTACAGGAGGAAGTACCTTGATGCGAAATTCCAATTGTTGTACACGAATTTGCACTCAAGCATACTAAAATTCATATATAAGTGACACAGCTCTACTCAGATAGTTGCACTATGGACATCAATATCCGGAGTCGAAACTAATCACATGGATAGATCAAGAAGATGGGCATAGAGAAAAAATAGATGGTTTTGATGTTTACTAGGTGAACGGTGTTTCTCATATCTGTCTGAAGGCCTCCGCCAAAATGAACCTATCCTAATGGACTGAGATACCGGTCTGATTAATATCAACACACTGGCATATACAAGGGTCCCAGTGGTCGACTTTATTGAATTTATTCCAGTTGGTCTGATGGTATGATCTCTTTTTTTTTTTGTATCTCAATCACTCTAATTCACCCTAGCATTGGTAACAACTTGAATCGTGAGCCCCATCTAATCACTTAGAGAAACATAGTTTAAAAACAAAACAAAATAAAAACAGAAGTGAAAAGGACTCAACGAGATATGGTGAAACTATCATGTTATTTCTAACACCTGAGCTCTGTGCTTTTATGAATAGACTCTTTAGATGTTGCCATCTAGTCAGATTGGTTCCTCAACTCCTACAACCAAAATGCTTCCATCCACTTAGATTGGTTAGTGCCATCCTTAATAGGGATAAATTTCTAGGCTCTGGAGTTTATTTATTGCAACGAAAAGGTAACAAAAAGTTCTACCCCACCCCAAACTTAAATCTAACATTGTCCTCAATGTTTCTAATCAAAGAACAGTACCAAAAATATAAGTAACATGAGGAAATAGTAAAGAGAGAAGTCGGAAAGATAGTACCTGGGTGAAGTGTAACCAAAAACCTACAAAAATATTATACAACATACAAAATCGCCTCGATGGTCAATCAAGGTAAACAGGGTCCTCCAGAGGGACCTCCTCAACATCACCTGTAGGAAAAGGCTCTAAAAAGGGCTTCAATCGCTGACCGTTAACCTTCGAAGAACTACTACCATCTGGTGTCTCAATCTCAACAGCGCCATGAGGAAAAACAGTACGGACCACAAAAGGACCGGTCCACCGAGAGCGCAACTTCCCGGGGAATAGATGCAAACGAGTGTCATACAGAAGAACTTTTTGACCTGGAGAAAATGACTTTCGTAAAATATTCCTATCATGCACAAGTTTTTTGTTCTTATACTCCTTAGCACTATCGTATGCATCTCTACGAATCTCGTCCAACTCATTGAGCTGGAGCTTTCTTTGAGCTCCTGCCTTGTCAAGTGAAAAGTTTAAGTTCTTAATAGCCCAATAGGCTCGATGCTCTAACTCAACAGGCAGGTGACATGCCTTCCAAACACTAAACGATAAGGTGACATTCCAATGGGTGTCTTAAACGCAGTACGGTAAGCCCATAAGGCATCAGTAAGCCTCGACGACCAGTCTTTCCTATTTGGATTAACTGTTTTCTCTAGAATACGTTTAATTTCCCTATTGGAAACCTCTACCTGACCACTAGTCTGAGGGTGATATGGGGTTGCTACTTTATGGGTAATACCGTATTGTTTCATTAAAAGAGCAAACGGTCTATTACAAAAGTGTGAACCTCCATCACTAATTATAGCTCGCGGCGTACCAAAACGTGTAAGTATATTCTCTTTCAAAAACTGGACTACGACCCTGTGGTCATTCGTTTTACACGGAACCCCTCAACCCACTTAGACACATAGTCTACAGCGACAAGTATGTAAAGATAACCAAACGAAATAGGAAATGGACCCATAAAATCAATGCCCCACACATCAAAGACCTCAATCACTAAAATAGGGTTCAAAGGCATCATATTTCTACGGGAAATGGTTCCTAACTTCTGGCAACGCTCACAAGAAACACAATGACTATGGGAATCTTTAAACAACGAAGGCCAGTAAAATCCACACTGCAAAATCTTAGCAGCAGTCTTCTTAGCACTAAAATGACCCCCACATGCATGTTCATGACAAAAGGAGATAATACTAGACTGGTCACTCTCAGATACACATCTCCTAATAATCTGGTCCGGACAATACTTAAACAGATAAGGATCGTCCCAAAAGAAATGCTTAACCTCGGCTAAAAACCTAGAACGATCTTGCTTACCCCAATGTTGAGGGGTTCGACCAGTAACAAGATAATTCACTATATTTGCATACCAAGGTGATTGGGAAACAGAGAACAATTGTTCATCAGGAAAGCTATCCCTTATAGGAAGGGAATCACTAGGGGAACTAACAACTAGCCTAGACAAGTGGTCTGCTACTACATTTTCTGCACCCTTTTGTCTCTAATGTCTGGGGAAAATTCCTGTAACAATAGGATCCATCTAATCAATCTAGGTTTGGTATCCTTCTTAGATAAAAGGTATTTCAAAGCAGCATGATCTGTATAGATTATGATCTTAGAACCTAATAGGTAGGACCTAAACTTATCCAAGGCAAACACGATGGCTAAAAGTTCCTTCTCGGTAGTTGTGTAGTTCATTTGGGCATCATTCAGAGTTTTGCTAGCATAATAAATCACATGAAGTAATTTGTTTTCTCGTTGTCCTAAAACGACGCCTATAGCATAATCTGAAGAATCACACATAATCTCAAAGGGTAGGTTCCAGTTAGGTGCCTGGACTATCGGGCAGTAGGCAGTAGTAGTAGTAAGTAGTAAAGTTTAAGCTTCTCAAAAGCCTCTAAACAAGCATCATCAAAGAAAACTTAACATCTTTTGCAAGCAAATTGCAAAGAGGTCTAGAAATCAAGCTAAAATCCTTAATGAATCGACGGTAAAAACCTGCATGCCCTAGGAATGACCTAATATCTTTTACGGTTTTTGGGACCTGTAAAGTCTTAATAAGGTCAACTTTGGCTTTGTCTACCTCTATACCCTTTGAAGAGACGATGTGCCCTAACACAATTCCTGATTTAACCATGAAATGGCATTTTTCCCAATTAAGCACTAAATTTTTTTCCTTACACCTAGTCAACACTAATGTCAAATGATGCAAGCACTCATCGAAAGATGAACCAAACACTGAAAAATCATCCATAAAGACCTCTAAGAACCGTTCTACCATATCAGAAAATATGCTCATCATACAACGCTGAAAAGTTGCAGGGGCATTACATAGCCCGAAAGGATGCGTCCTATACGCAAGGTACCCAAAGGGACAGGTAAAAGTGGTTTTCTCTTGGTCTTCTGGGGCAATAACGATCTGATTATAACCGGAGTAGCCATCTAAGAAGCAATAGTGACTATGTCCAGCTAATCGCTCTAGCATTTGGTCGATAAAAGGAAGGGGAAAGTGATCCTTCCTTGTGACCTTGTTCAATTTCCTATAGTCAATACACACACGCCATCCCGTGGTCACTCGGGTTGGGATTAATTCATTATTATCATTCTGGACTACAGTGATACCTGATTTCTTGGGGACAACCTGAACAGGGCTGACCCACTTACTGTCTGAAATTGGGTAAATAATACCCGCATCAAACTTAAGCATCTTTTCGAACTACCTCTTTCATGTTAGGGTTCAGTCGACGTTGCATCTCCCTAGAAGGTTTGGAGTCTTCCTCTAAATGAATCTGATGCATACACATAGTAGGACTTATACCCTTAATGTCTGCTATA
Source organism: Papaver somniferum (assembly GCF_003573695.1). Classification (NCBI taxonomy): domain Eukaryota; kingdom Viridiplantae; phylum Streptophyta; class Magnoliopsida; order Ranunculales; family Papaveraceae; genus Papaver; species Papaver somniferum. Next base: position 218,757,113 of record NC_039360.1, read on the forward strand.
GTCCACCCTAAAGCTTCCTTATTGTCTTGAAGTACATTTACTAGCCTACTTTCCTGATCACTATCCAAATCGGAAGCTACAATCACAGGTAAAGTCTCAGATGGGCCTAAAAACACAGTATCGGGTAGTGGTTTAAGGTCCAACTTTGGGTGCTCTTCTAAAGAAGGAATTAGGGTAGTCTCAGAAACTGGTAACGGTTCGAACCTAGCTTTCCATCTATCAATGTCTAACACAGGGGTAGAATCTAATAGAGCATTCAATAGTGCTATCGTCGTCAAAATCTAAACCAAAATGGGATAGACAACTTTCTAATGGGTCTTCAGACAAGATGTTTGGTAATGAGTCCTGCACTAAGGCTTTTATCATGTTCACCTCCTCAACACATGTGTCATCTAGATCATGAGGTTGCTTAATGACATTAAAAATGTTCATCTCCATAGTCATATTACCAAAAGATAAACTCATCACACCATTTCGACAGTTAATGATCGCATTAGACGTAGCTAAAAATGGGCGACCTAAAATCACAGGTATCTGGTTCTCTGGGTCAGGGACAGGTTGGGTATCTAGGACCACGAAATCCACTGGATAAATAAACTTGTCGACCTCAATAAGAACATCCTCGATAACACCTCGAGGGATTTTAACAGACCTATCAGCTAACTGCAGTGTCATCTGAGTAGGTTTCATTTCACCAAGTCCTAGCTGTAAGTATACATGGAATGGCAGTAAGTTCACACTGGCTCCTAAGTCAAGTAAAGCTTTTTCTACCCGGAAGTTACCTATTGTGCAAGCAATGGTAGGAGAACCTGGGTCTTTGTACTTTGGAGTTGTGGTGTTCTGAATGATTGAACTTACGTGACTAGCTAAAAAGGCTTTCTTATGGACGCTAAGTTTTCGCTTTCGCGTACACATATCCTTAAGGAACTTGGCATAAGCAGGAATTTGCCTAATTGCATCTAATAAGGGAAGGTTTATGGTAACTTGCTTAAAAACCTCCACTATGTCATTAAAGTTCGATTCCTTCTTTGTTGGTACTAATAGCTGAGGAAATGGGGCTCTAGGCCTAAAATCAGACCTTTCAGGAACCGAATTCACATCATCAGAAACTTTATCAGTCTCTTCAGCTACTGGTCCTGAGAGGTGAGATCCTGAGGGGTGAACTACAGTATGTTCACTATCGGGCATGGTTACCTTATTGTCTACAACTCTACCACTTCTAAGGGTTCTAAAACATTCAATTGATTCGATGGTTTTGCACCTAATTCATGAACTCCTCTAGGGTTGGGTTGTGTTTGACTAGGAAACTTACCTTTTTCTCTCAAAGAATCACTTATCAGACCAACCTGGGTTTTTAACTCGGAAATAGCCTGACTATTTTCTTGTCCTATCCTGTTACTAGCTTGTAGACTCTGTTCTACGGATAACTGAATTTTGCAGTTTGCTGAGTTAACAAGGCGAGAGATTCCTCTAAACTTAGGATTTTCTTATCTGACTGATTCTGAAACTGAGCTAGTCCTGAAGGATTCTTAGTATAGCCAAAACCTGGGGGAGCATTAGAATTACTAAACTGACCTTGACTTTGGCCCTTAGACCACGAAAGGTTCGGATGGTTTCTCCAACCAGGATTATAGGTTTCTGAATATGGGTCAATCTTTTGACGGTTATCAAATCTAGTGTTATTATAAAGAGCATTGGCCTGCTCTTCAATATTCTGGCCTTCCCAAAAAGTCTCCACTCTACCACTAGTCTGGCCCACTTCTAAGGCTTCTAACCTTTTTGCTATAGCAGCAATTTTGGCATCTGATTCATAGCCTCCTTCTACCCTATTAACGTTTCCTCTACTTAAAAGAATTTTTTTCCTGGGGTGCCCTACTATTTTTCCATTGCTGGGTTTTTTCGGCGATTTCATTAAAAAATTCCATCGCTGCATCAACAAATGGTTTTGAAATCCACCAGTGTATAGAGACTCAACCATGGTCGTTGTGGAATAATCTAAACCCTCATAAAGGATCTGAACTAGCCTAACCTTTTCTAAACCATGATGAGGACACTGGGATAATAAATCATTGAACCTTTCCAAATACCTATATAAAGATTCTCCCTCTTGTTGTGAAAATGTGCATATTTGCGTCCTAATAGACGATGTTTTGTGCCTAGGGAAAAACTTATTGAAAAAGGCAGATGTAAGTTGTTCATATGTCTCAATTGACTCGGAGTTCAAACTATACAGCCACGACTTGGCCTTATCTTTCAGGGAAAATGGGAATAACCTAAGTTTCAAAGCATCATCATCTAAGCCTCTAATTCTTAGAGTACTACAAATTTCCTCAAAATCCCTAACATGGTAATAAGGGTTTTCATTTTCTTTCCCTAAAAAGATTGGGAGCATCTGTAAGGTCCCAGGTTTTAGTTCATAGGGTGCCTCCGTTTCAGCTAGCTTAATACACGAAGGACGAGTAGTCCTAGTTGGATTCAAAAAATCTTTCAAAGTTGCCATTTCTGATGACGTTCAAAAACAGACTCTTCAAAAGTCGGACTTTCTAGATTAAGGTAATCGAGACGCTTCGAACTACTAGGTTTCTCTTTAACAAATCTACCCAGTGCGTCTCTTTTACGTTCAGGCATACAATAGAATTTTCTAAATTGGAAGGGTAAGCAAACACAGATCAAGGCCGACTCAACCAAATCAAACCTATTGGTTTCTAGCAAACAAAAAGCATGATGGCTCCACTTAGATTGTTTCTAGACCAGCTTCTAATCCTTCGAACAGGATTTCGTTACAATTTAAGCAAACCCCTCTGGAATCAATCCTAGTTAACGTAAGTTGAATAGAGGCGAGGGAAGCTCGGTGGAGCTTTGATACCCAAGGCCTCACCGGTATTACAAGGCGGCGCAATCACACATTCAACTTACAGAAACCGTCAAGAACTTCGAAGTATGCTTAAAAGAGTAACCAATATTTTTCGAATGACTTTCCTGTTAAGCTCGTTACCCTATCGGTCTCGTTCTAGTCAAAATTTTAGGCTTAGGTTCGCGTAGGTTACGTATTCCTAAAGCGGGCAAGAAGAGAACGGTGATGAAATCCGAACCCTTATCTTGTATGGTCAGGCCTTGCCCTTTACTAGAAAAATAAATATCCGTATTCAGTCCTCAACATATATGCATACGAAAGAGTCCAGTAATTCGCTGACAGGGGATTCGCGAGTGTTTAGAATCTTACCTCCCGTTCCAGACGGGGGAGAATCGGTTGTAGTCGACTCGGGCCACTGACTCCGATGTCTAGTGTACGAACCCAAGGTGCAGAGACAATATCGTAATTGTCCTCCTTCTCTGCAAACAATTTATATTTAAAGTACCATTCCGTAGGGTAATAAAAAAAATAATGTCCCAAAGTCCAAAGTCCAAAAACAATAAAAAAAAAATTACAAAAATAATAAACCCTAATACAGTTTTTTTTTTTTTTTTAAAAAAAAAGAAAATGAACAAACCCTAAACTAAAATTGTCTAAAATAAAATTGCCTTCTTTTCTGTTCTTTTTGCTTTAATCTTTAGCTCCAAGCCTTTATGAAATCACCAAACTCTTTGGATCAATTTTCTTTATGATACAGAACCTGTAGACACAAGATAAATACCCAAAAATATAAAAAGGACAAAAATAAAAAAATAAATAAAAAAATCTAAAACCCTAAAACAAGTCCGCGTCGGCGGCGCCAAAAATTGATGTGATTTGTAGATAGTGGTAAAAGTGGTTCGATTCTGAGACTTGTGAAGGATATTAATTAGACTTAAATTCTAATATAAAAATGGAAAGCTCACTAAAAATTATAGCAAACTCAATCAAAGATGATATCAATATTAAAAGAAAAACTGAGGCTAAGATTTCACTATTTTCCAAGTTCAAAGTGATTAAACCAATACTTATATTTATGCAATTTTCTCGTTTAATTTGATTCTAAAATATTGCAACAAGTAGATTTTCAAAAGTAATAATTGTAAATACCAAGTCTGAAGCATCAAAAGTCTTAAAACTAAGCATACTCCATCAAAATAGATCACAATCACTCAAATAAAAATCATATTCAATAATAGTTCAAGGAAAATAAAAAGATAAGATAGAATATACCACTTTTTGTTGGAAAAATAGCTTCCTCTATCGCCTCAGCAATGGGGTTTAGCTCCTCATATCAAAAACAGGTTCAAAATAATAAATCAAGGCTCAAAAGGTGGTTTTATTGAAGAGAATATATAAAACAGCAAATCTGCAACGGTGTATAGATGTTACAGAAGTCACCGTTATAGTTGGTGTTGCAATTCTGAAGATATACGTTACTAATCAACTGTTACAGGATCAGAAATTTAAGACCCTAGAATACGACTGTCCTGCACAGCTTAATGTTCTTCAACTATTAAACAACGACACTATTCTGCGACTGTTTCTCGTGGGTCAATGTTCTTCGCGTTCTTCCTCTTCAGCAGCAGCAGCAGCAGAAACAGAGTTTGATAAACTCTGATTTCTTCTTCTCTGGCTCTCCTCAGGTCCCCAAACTCTCGACACCCCTTCTATATGACCCAAACAATCTAATTATATCAAAAATACTGATTAAATCTCTCCCAAATCTTCCAAAATCTCTTTCCTTCTCTTCACGGCCAAGTTGCGGCAATTTCTTGTTTTAGAATTTCTACGCGTTTCCGAGCTTTCCTTTTTATTCTAAACTCTTCCTTAGATAGATACAAATATTTGGGAAGGTTTACAGCACTTTAATCTCTCTAAAATTCCCTAAAACAGGTCACACACGTAACTTTCCATATTTTCTGTTGTGATAAAAATCCGTCGATTGAGCCCAGTCTAATCGATTTCAACACCCATATCAGATTCCTAGACCCATAAGGAGTCTATCCTATGAAAATCAGAGGTTTAATCGACCTCAAACTCCTCCAAATCAGGAACCCTAAAATCTGTTCTTCACTGCACCTATTTTCCCGCCAAAACTTGGTTTTTGAAATGTTGAAGATGGTTGCCCATTATCCAGGGTAGGGGTGCGATTAGCAGCTGCCTGGTAATGGGATGCCCCTTAGTAATTAGGTTACCCCTTATCCAAAGTGAGAGTTCAAATAGCAAATGTCCTCCGGGTGCTTTCCGACAACTTTTCGAGCCAATTTTTTTCAAAAATGTTTATTGGCCAAAAATACCTACAAATAAATAAAACACCATAATAAGTACAAAAATGAGCCCTAACAATATATAGAATCGAGACAAATCGGACACAAAAATGTGTCTATCAGCAACTGAGAAACCTAATCCCCAGACCTCTTGTGTGATACTAGTTGCATAAGATAGAATCAATTCTCTTTTAACCTTGGGTTTTTCGCGAAACCCTATAGGTTAACGACTTGAAGACTCCATTGTAATTGTGAAGACAGAACCAACTATTTTCTCTGTAATTGCGTGTTCTGATCTTGCTGGTTTCTATCGTATTTAGTACTATCTTCTCTAAGACTTTCTCGAGATTTAATCTCCAATATGCAAGATAAAAAGAAGTCATAAACATCTTCGTCTCATCGTTTGCCATTCCACAATATCTTGTTTCGTTTCCATATGATTAAGATTATTGTGAGGTGATTGATAATACTAGGTTATTCTTCGGGAATATAAGTTCGGTTTATCAATTGGTTCCTGTGCACCTTTATTTATCAAAAGACGGAAGAAAAACTCTTGGATATTTCTGTGCGAGACAAATTTATTCATTTCATAGACTTTTCTGTGTGAGACAGATTTGTTTATCAAGTCTTCAACTTTGGGTCATAGCAACTCTTAGTTGTGAGTGAGATCAGCTAAGGGAATCAAGTGCGTAGTATCCTGGCGGGATCAGAGATGTAAGGGGCGCAACTATACCTTGAATCAGTGTGAGATTGATTAGGGTTTAACTACAGTCCAGTCCGAAGTTCATTGGTAGTAGGCTTGTGTCTGTAGCGGCTTAATACAATATGGTGTTCAAATTTGGACTAGGATCTGGGGTTTTTCTGCATTTACGGTTTCCTCGTTAACAAAACTTCTGGTGTTTGTGTTATTTCTTTTCCGCATTATTTTTTGTTATATAATTGGAATATCACAGGTTGTGCGTTGAATCGATCAATTGGGAAATCCAACCTTTGGTTGTTGATTGTAATTGATTGAGCCTTGAACATTGGTCTTTGGTACCGTTCAAGTTATTTCTCTTATATTCAATCGGGCTCGCAAATTCCTATTTGTTGACTGCAGATTGAATTTAGATTTAAAGACATAAACTCTTTGATATACTTTTCTAAAGATTGATTCTGACTGTCTGTTGATTCTATTGAAAATATATTGGAGTTTGTGTATTCAGATTACCGAACGAAATACTGGGTGTGGTTGTTAGACCTTCGCTTTTTCAAGTTTTCCAACCGAAATTAGTTTTCTGATTTTTTTTTTGGTTTCCAGAACCAGTTACGGCTAGGAAAACCCAGCATTCAGTGGTTCTAAAAACCAAAACAAAAAAAGTCAGAAAAATGATTTCGGTTAGGAGTTCTTTATTTTCCCACCGTAAATAAAAAATACGGCTTGGAACACCATCATTTCCCAACCGTTTTTTCGTTCTACGGTTGGATCGACAAATTATCCCTGCCGAATAAGTGTCAGTTGCAGCTGGGATTTGATGTTTCCCAGCCGAAACTGCAAAAAAAATCCAAATTTTTAATTGATGTTTTCCGATTTGAATCAACAAAATCCTCAACATCTAAGGTTGTCCTGGATAATTTAAGGATATGCTTTACCATGTTAGGTGATTGATTTTTAAAAAAGTTAAAAAAAATATCCTCAGAATTTTCCTACTTAATCAAACAAAAAAAAATAAAGAAAAAAAGTTACAAACAGATAGTTTTTGATTTTCATAAAATCAGTATAATGATTAATCCTAACTCATACACTAATCATAATTAGTTTAGTTAATCACCCTAATTAACACTAATTAAATTAAGGGTATATTAGATATTTATCAAATAATAGGATAAGAGTTATTGGATTTGCTATTTCATGACTTAATAAAACCTCAAAAATCCTTCGGGTTTCAAGCCCAATAATAGGGTTCTAAGCCCAATAAGAGGGTTCTAAGCTAAACGTATTCTACAAAATTCTTAGATCTTATGCATTTATACATGCTTCCGGATTCGCTTTCTCGATTATCAACCAAACACTATAAGTAGCATCATGCCAATGTATAAATGGATAAAAATGTGTTAACTTGTTTGTTTCACATTGTAGATCCTACTTGGTAGGACAATACTGCCCTTGGTAGGAAAGTATATTTTGGAGTTTCTTCGTGGATAACCACATAAATCTGGCCTAAATATATCTACATAAAAAAAGTTATTAATTAATAATATGATTTCAGGTGAATTTCCTGTGTTGTGGTTAGAAGCTGAATCAAGCTTTCTTTTTAGAGTTTCTGGCCCCACCAAAAATATTTAGACCAATAAAAACCTATGGTTTTTTCCCATCACCAATATTTCTTCGCAAACCAAACCTTTGTATTGACGGCTTCCTCTCCAGCTCTCTTTTGATATTTTTATTTCCCATCTTATGTTTTTGATTCACAGATTTTTTTGTAATGTTCTCACAGTTTAATTGATTTGTTAACAGTTAATGAGAAAGTTTTCCCACACCAATCATTCATCAGGTACGAAGAACATATTGTCTAATCCATATAATAGTTACAGGTAAAACTATTTAGTTTGTATGATCAGTTTGGTTTGGATGTTTTTTTTTAGTTTTGTGTTTTGATACTATTGCTGATAGTAGAGAACAAATACTATGAGGTTTTACAAAATCGTTATTAGACCAAAGAACCCAAAGTAGAAGCTATTTGTGATAACCTAGGGATTTATACCGGGTAAGATTTGTATAATTTTTATTTATGAGTTCTTTTCCTTCAGATTATCGGTATACCCAATTGATCTATGATTTTACTATATGGTTTATCTCACGGGCACATCACTCTTTATTCAGTTCTAACACATTTCTTTTTGGTACATATTGTATAATCAAGCACCAGCAGCCATCGATGTTGATTATGGAGTGTTAGTCCGAGGTCAGGTTGTTGATAATTTTGGGCATCGGGTAAAGTAAATCAAGGTATGATTGAACAGGAGTTATAGTAAATTTGAAAATCAGATTATTTCCGGGATATATTTATGCTAGCTAATCGATGTTGAATATGGAGCGACAGTCCTATTTGTATGGACATCATCAGTTAGTATGATGCTACAAGTGAAATCAATACCTTTCCCAGGATCAGGTATCAACTTTTTATTCTATGGCCTTAAGAATTACTGCAGATATTTGAACTCACTTCTCCAGTATTCCCAACTAAGATTTCCAAAGTTTCGCAACAAAAACCATATGGTACCCTCTATTCTATCTTGTACACTCTTTTTTAATGAAATCAATTGAATACTTTTCCTTTTCCGGTAAGGTACTCTCTATTATATGTAATTAATACTTTCTTGTTATGTGGATGGTTCTTTATTTAGTGTTTCCATGTATACTTTCCATGCATACATTTTGTTGCATCTGTGCATACGTATTCGCAAAATTGCAACACCAGGTTAACTTTAATATGTATATTTAAGATATTGGGGTTTTACTCTACTGCTGTTTCATCTTTGTAGAAGTGCGTTTTTTTTTAAATCAAAAGAATTATTACAAAAGAGAATTCAAAAGAATTAACAGAAATGGACAACATGTCCTAACTGAAAAAGGAAAATTGTCTGAGCTAAAAGGGAAAGTACACTGATACAGTTGACAAATAAAACACAAGCTAGTCAAACCTAAAGTAAGGTGTATCCGGGAATTCCATTCTGTGCATTTGAGAAGGTCTAGTATCAAAGTGTATTACTTCACCCTTTGGCAGATAAACTCCTTTCTTAACAAAAAAATCAACAGAAAAATTTACCTCCCTGTATACATGATTGAAATGAATGGATTTGATCTTACTTCAAATGTATTTCCATCTATTCCATACAAACCAACGCAACTTGTTCTTCATGAATGCACTAATGGAAGATGTAATCAGAGTTAAGAATTACTTCTTCCTTAGAATTTTTAACAGCCCATTCCAATGCACTTATAGTCCCCATGATTTCTGCTACAAAATTAGTAAATATACCCAAAACACCACTCTCAGCTGTAATGAAACTACCAGTATAGTCTCTAGCAATAAACCCATAACCTGCACAACCTGGATTCCCTCTTGAAGCTCCATCATAGCATAAATGTATTTTATCCATATCAGGAAGGAAGAATGAACAATCAACAGCTTTAACAGTTCTTACCTTTCTACAACCAATGCCAAAATGTTTTAAGATTTGAAGATCATATGAAGTATTATACATGAAACCCTTAAGCCTCACTTCACAGTCATGTACCATATGAGTTATTCTTATTATTTCTTTTGTACTGCCAGGAAGAATGTTTTCAAAGAAAACCTTATTTCTAGCAAACCAGATGTCAAACATAATACCAAAAGCAGCAATGCACCATAGCTCCTATATACTGATCTTTTATATTTTCAAACATTCACTACATCTTCAAATGACTTAGGATTTTTGAAAGCAAAAACATCACCAATCCATTTCCATAGTATTTCTCCATAATCACAATCCCACAAGATATACTGTATATTATCTAAATTTTTGTAACATAAGAAACATCTAGATGCAAGAGTCATACCTTTTTTTCGCACATTGTCGTTTGTATTGTAGGCTCCTCTTGTTATTTTCCAAATATTTTACCAGCCACGGATGGATGGATGCATTTCTTCCAAATTTTCTTGTACCATTTAAGATTTGGATGTTTTTTCCTGACAATATTTATTGCACTCTGCACAGTGAATTCTCCATCTTGAGTTGCAGTCCAAACAAGTTTATCAGTATTTGGTGAAAGTATAGGAAGATCTTCAGTAGAAAAAAAATTCCAGCATTTCTTCAAGTATCTGCCAAGTGTTGTTGCTGATGAGTTTATCAACCTTCATATGGATATTTTGTTGAATGTATTCATTTTATGGAATTTTTTTTATTATACTTGACTCAAGGATCTATGCATCATACCATATAGAGATAAGCTTTCCATTCCCCACTAACCATCTTGTATTTTCATTAAAGATCTGTAAAACCCATTTAATACCAGGCCAAATAGAGGACTGTTTGTAATACGTAATCCAGCAACCATTTTTATCTTGAAATTTTGTTAAAAAATATTTAGCCCGGTCTTCATCTGAATGTAATATTCTCCAAAGAAGTTTTAATAATAAATCTTTGTTGATGTCTTCTAACTTCCTGATTCCCAATCTCTCTTCTTCTAAAGGTGCACAAAATTTGTCCCATGAAATAGTAATATACTTTCTTTCTGCAGCATTTCCACTCCAAAGAAAGTTTCTTATGATTCTTTCACAGGCTTCAATTACTTTCTTCGGCCATTTATATATAGACATATTATAAATTGGTATGCTACTAAGAACAAACTTAATAAGAGTGATTCTTGCTTGAAAATTTAAGAAATTTTTTATCCAAGTATCTGGTCTCTTTTGTAACAGCTCAACAAATGACTAAAGATGCTCAGATTTAATCTTTCCAGGAACTAACATTACACCTAAGTATTTTTCAGGGAAGTATGATAGTTTCATATCCATATAATCAGCTATTTGAGTTTTCCTACTATCTGTAATTCCATCTACAAAGCATTTTCTCTTAAGAGCACTAACCATCTGACCAGAAGCAGTTTGATACTCATATAGTAATTGATTTAGATAAAGTAAAGATCTCTTGCTTCCATTACAGAAAATGAATATGTCACCAGCAAAGAATAAATGAGAAGGATATATACCTTTTCTAATGACCATTGGCCGAATCTTCCCAGATAGAATAAACTGTGTTAATTTCCTACTTGACACATCTGCGGCTAAGACATATAGCATAGGAGAAAGGGGATCACCTTGTTTTACTCCTCTACCTACACCAAAATATCCAACTGGAGCACCATTCAACATTATTAAAATCTTTGTTGTCTTGAGAAGAATCATTATCCAATTGCAGAATTTAATAGAGAAACCATATGCTTTTAATACTGAAATCCAGAAGTGCCAATCTAAAGTGTCATAAGACTGTGAGATATCCAATTTAAACCCACATTTCCTCCTATTCTTTTAGATCTCATATCATTTACCAGTTCTGAAGATAATAAAATTTTCTCATGAATGTTTCTCCCCTTAATAAAAGCACATTGTTGAGGGCTTACTAACTTTTGAACTATACCATTCATTCTAGAAGTAATAATTTTTGTGAAAATATTGAAACAGAAGTTACTTAGACCTATAGGTCTCAATTGATTTGCCATTTTAGCTCCTTTCACTTTTGGTAATAGTACAAGAAAGTTAGAATTTAGACCAGATGGTATCACTTGATTACTCCAGCAGAATTGGATAACATTAATAAGATCAGCACAAATAATATCTCAGCATTCTCTATAGAAATTACCTGTAAAGCCATCTGGTCCAGGTGATCCATCTTGATTTAAGCCAAAAACTGCATTTTTAATTTCATCTGATGAAGGAAGTTGTTCCATAATCTTGTTGTCCTCCTATGTAACCATATGAGGAATAACATCTAGGATAAAATCATAAATTTGAACTTGATTAGATGTGAATTTAGAAGTAAAATATTGAATAAAAATAGAACCAATTGTATTCTGATTTGTAACTAAAGCTCCAGTATCATCTTCTAGTTATGCAATAGTATTTCTTGATTGTCTTAGTTTAATATAAGTATGAAAAAAAGAGGTATTAGCATCTCCAAATTTGATCCAGTTAATTCTTTCTTTTTCACCTAGCATAGTGTGATAATTTTTTGCAGCAACATATCTTACCCCTCAGGCTGTAATATAATCATTTAAAAGATCTATATTAGTAGGATCAGCATCAGATAAAAGATTAGTTTCTATTACTTTTTCTTCAGCCTGTTTTAATTTTACTTGCATATTACCAAAGACTTCCCAGTTCCATTTTTTCAGAATAATCTTCAATCTTTTAAGCTTGTGAAAAAGCAGGGGTCTAACAACACCACCCAATATTTCGCTTATCAATCTTTATGGACAAACTCGAATATACTTTTAAGAGAATCAACAAGACTCAATCAATTAAAAGTATATCAACGAGTTTATATCTCTCTTCTTGATTTGATTTACTTAAGAAAGAACTGCGAGTTCTAATCAAATACAAGGAATAACTTGGATGGTACCAAAGACCAATATCCAAGGATCAATCAATATCAATCAACAACCGAAGGTCGGATTTCAATGGACTGATTCAAACGCACAACCAGTATTATTTCAATTATATAAACAAATATAATATGGAAATAGGAATAACACAGACACCAGAAATTTTGTTAACGAGGAAACCGCAAATGCAGAAAAACCCTGGGACCTAGTCCAAATTGAACACACACTGTATTAAGCCGCTACAGACACTAGCCTACTCCAAGCTAACTTCGGACTGAACTGTAGTTGAACCCCAATCATTCTCTCACTGATTCAAGGTACAGTTGTACTCCATACGCATATGATCCCAGCAGGATACTGCGCACTTGATTCCTTAGCTGATCTCACCCACAACTAAGAGTTGCTACGACCCAAAGTAGAAGACTTGACAATAAACAAATCTGTCTCGCACAGACAAGTCTATCAAAGGATCAATCTGTCTCCCACAGATAAACCCTAAAAGGTTTGGTTCCGCCTTTTGATAATAATCAAGCTGAACAGGAACCAATTGATAATCCGGTCTTATGTTCCCGAAGAACATCCTAGAGTTATCAATCACCTCACAACAATCTTAATCATATGGTAGCGAAACAAGATGTTGCGGAATCACAAACAATGAGACGAAGATGTTTGTGATTACTTTTTATATCTTGCCCATCGGAGATATCAATCTCAAGGCAATCAATCTGATTGTACTCGTACGATAGAAGATGCAAGATCATATCACACAACTACGATAAAAGTAGTATCGGTCTGGCTTCACAATCCCGATGAAGTCTTTAAGTCGTTAACCTGGTTTTAGAAGAAGAAAACCAAAGGTTAAAGGAGAACCGACTCTAGCACGCAAACTAGTATCACACTTAAGGTGTGGGGATTAGTTTTGCACGGATACTAGAGTTCCCCTTATATAGTATTTCAAATCAGGGTTTGCAATTAAGTTACCTTGGTAAAAAAGCAATCAATATCCATCGTTAGATGAAAACCTGATTTAGATTCAAGCCAATATTTCTCAACCGTTAGATCGAAAACTTAGCTTGTTACACACGATTGACAATGCACGCTTCTAGGTTTGTTAACCGTACCCAAACGTATGCACTTGTTGGTTCAACAATATTTAACTAAAAGGTTAGCCATAGGAGCATTCCATATCAACCACGTTCTTATTCACCCTAACTAGTTCAAATGAACTAGTTAGAGAGTTGTTTAATTGCAAGGAAATCTCATGTACTACACAAGCCACAATTGAAGCAAAGATGATTTGATTCACTTGAATCAGTTCATGAATTTTTATAACGGTTTGCAAACTGCATTCCTTAGTATTTTTTAAGTTTAAGTTCAGAAATCATCTTCAGATATATAACCTTCTCAAGTTCGCAGACTTAAGTTACCGGGTAGAGTTTACAAACTCCAGCAGAAATTCTCGGTTATGAGAACTTCGCCGGTGCACAGACTGGGTTCACGGACTTAGTTTCACGCAAGTAGTTTTCCAAATCCATCAGAAATTCTCGGGTTTGAGAACTTCGGCAGTTCGCGGACTTGGCTCACACCATTCTTCCGGTTCTCTTGATCAACAAAGTTTGCAAACTTTGGTTCAAGGAATAGGACTTATACATAAATGTGTTTCCACAACAATGCTTATGTCCACCATTGGTTATGTAATCTAAACTCTCATTTCAATCATTGAAACATTCTTAGAGGACGTTATATAGTTGCTACACCATTTCTCGTCAAAGCAATTTTCAAGATGATTGAAACATATCATGACTTTCTTCACATGGTAAAGATAAACTTGGTTAAAGCGAAAAGCTTACCAACTCATATTTCGATATATAGATAGGAAAGGTATACTCGGCTCGAAATACCAAATATGTATAATCAATGTCTATATATATAGCATACGACTTCTTGTACCAAAGAGTATGAGATAGAATAGATAGACTTTTGAGTGATAGATAAGTTCAAGTCTTCACATACCTTTTTGTCGAGAAGTTCCACAGGTTCCTTGAGTAGTTCTTCTACTTGTATGATGAATCGCCATGAAATCCTTGAGCTCAACTACACTTTCTATCCTAGTCCGAGACTTAGCTATAATACACTAGAAATCAAGACTTATAGTTTATATCACTAACATTGACAAACATGCTTGAGATAGCAGCGCATGCGAGTTCGACCGAGCAATGCTCTAACAGCTTGTTCATAAATATGAAAATTGGGTTTCCAACAATGTATTCATTCCAAGATTCCCTTATAAGAGGAAGAAAACCAGGATGTGAAATCCACATTTTTTGAAAGTTAAAAGGAGCATTACTTGGTCTATTTATTTCTTGCTCAGAACCAAATAGGTAACTATGATCTGAAATTCCTCTAACTGAAACATTATACTTCCATCCATTATAAAGATTTAACCATTGTAAATTGAATAGAGCTCTATCAAGGTTACATAATATTCTATTTTTTTCCACTTCTTCCATTAGACCAAGAAAACCGAAATCCACTTTTAGGAGCTTGAAGTAGACCACATTGATCTATCATGTCATTGAAATCATTAACTGCAGCAGTAATAGGACTAGATCCACCTCTTTTTTTTTCCAGATATAGTAGAAATAATGTTAAAATCCCCAATAACTATCCAAGGTTTGTTGAACTTACTAATGTGAAACAAGTCAGCCCATAATTCTCTTCTGTTTTTAGCAAGTACATCTGCATGAATACCTAGTACACCTCCAATTTCAACAGTAATACTTTGTCTAGTAGAAAAACAATAGAAGGTGGAGTAATTGAGCAGTTCCAAAACAACCAAATATTAGCTTTCCTATGATGACAAGTATTATGTATAATTTTATGATGCATACCAGGAAGCTTAACTCTATTTCTAGTGTTAAAATGAATTTTTGGCTCAGCAATCCAAACTGAAGAAGAGTTTAATTGATTTACTAAAGATATTAGTTTATTTCCGGCCTTTAGTTTTTTAAGGCCTCTTATATTCCAAAATAAGACTCTCATTTAGAATGGGTGTGGGGAGAATCCCCTTTCTATTCAAAAGTTTTTGATTTTCTTTACTAGCCTTCCTAGTAACAGGAGCACTTTTGGAAGGTTTAATAGGAGGTTTTTTCTTTTCAATTATAGTTTTCTTAGTAACTGGTATAGAAAGTGTATTCTTTTCCTTTCTTAAAATTTGAATAGGTTGATGAATGCTGCTATTAAGGAGTAGTGAAGTAGTACTGACCTCTTTTATCTCACCATCTTCAGAACTTGAATCACTAGGCCTATCTTCAATAATAGGTTGATCAAGATGTTCTGCTGAAAAAGTAATTTTAGGAGATTTGTCAAAACACTGAATCTCTTTGACCATTCCACTTGTTTCTCCAGTGTGGCTTGAAAATGTAATAAGTGGAGGAAATTCCTCAGAAGACTTTAAGTCACTGCTGAATTCTGAGGAATTATCTTGTAAGGCTTGGAATCTTCCTGAGGAAATAGGAGTTTCTTGAGCAAAATTGGACAAGGTGTCGACTCCATTTTCAGTACTAGGATTACAAATATCAAAAACATTTTCTAGATTCTTCTTTGGTACCCAAATTTTCCTAGTCTTAACAACAAAATCATCTTGTTTTGAAGTGTATTCCTTCTTCTGTCTTGATGATCTACATTCTTCTACATAATGACCAATTGTTTCACAATGATTACAATACTTAGGGATTCTAGAAAACATTACTGATTGCTCAAATTTTCCATATTTTGATTCAACACAAATCTTGGATGAAATAGCTTTAGATAAATCAATTTCAACTAAAACACAAGTATAATAGCCAATAGTTTTCTTCAATGTAATTTCATCAACCTTAATTGACTTCCCAATTTCTCTACCCATCTGCATAAGAATGTTCTCCTTCCAATACTCAATACTCAATCCAGGAAAAATTTCCCACACAAAAGCTGATTTTGTTTTTTGAGTTTTTGGATTAAAGTTAGGTTCCCAAGCTCTAATACTCAGTTGCTGAGACTCAACAGACCAGCCACCTTTCCAAATGTAATTTCTATCTTCAATATTGTCAAGTTTAATTATGAAGAAACCCTTACCAAAAGGGATAAACTGAAGAGTACCTTTAATGTTCCATTGCTTCCTCAAAGAGCTCGCAGCAGTCCCCAATTTAAAATTTACTAAATCCAATCTACCAATCAAACTGAATCTCCATTCATTTAAACTTTCCTCCATAATTTCATCTGAAATAAACAGAGAAGGATAGTCTCCTCCCATGGCTGAAGAATCCATTTGAACAGATCGAAAGTCAAAAAAAATTCTACTAAATTTGTTATTGTTTTTCATCAAAACAGAGAAAAAACACTAAAACAAAAGATTTTCCGAATGAACACCTGAATTAATGAAGAAAGACGAAGAAGATACAATTTTTTTGTTGGAAAAAGAGCTGAGTCGGTCGCCGAGTTAATCGCCGGTTTGAACTGATTCGCAGAGATTTTTTGAAGAAAAAAAACCCCGATCTTTGTAAAAGTGATAGGTACAGAAAAGGAAATCTTTTGTTGTGTAACTTTAGGTTAAGATTCATGTTTATTGTATGTGTACTGGATGGGTGATTCATGTTTATCGTATGTGTACTGAATGGGGTGAACCGGTCTCCGAAACTGCATATAACAACAAATTTTATATGTACCTTAGTTGTGTATCCCTTGATATTATGATCTCATTTCTCTTTGTTTTTTTTTCCTTCTTTTATTAAGTAGGATAAATCTTAGTTCCTTATTACATTATAGCAAATCTTGGTGTTCGAAACTGCACATGACAACAAATTCTATGTGTACCTTAATTGTGCATCCCTTGATATTATGATATCATTTCTTCCCTTGATATTAAATAGGATAAATCTTGGTGTTCCTCATTACATGATAGCAAATCAGTTGTATGAGGTTTTAAGAAAGAAAGTTGTTGAAGCTGACGATGGACTCATAATTTATAATGGGAATGGGAATTATACATAATGGCATTCTTTGTCGGTGAGAAGAAAGCAAGTTGTTGAGGCTGATGATAAACTCAGAATTGATAATGAGGATGAGAATTGTACGTAATGGCTTTCTTTGTCAGTGAGCTGAGCATATATAGTTAGTTTAGAAATTATTTGTTACTTTGGTAAAACAATTTATTTCCTTCAACTTCCCGTCATTTTCATGAACGGAAGGATTGCAAAACGCAAGGCATGAGTAGGCCACATAAAAAGACGACAATATTTTTGTTTCCTGTGAAATCAATGTAGAAGGAAAGTGAACTAAAGGCAAAAGGGGATGCAAAAGGGGATGGAGTTTTCTGATCCTATGTTCAGGTAGGAATAAAGCACTTGAAATGCTATAATTATTAAATTAAAATTGTAAAGTAGAATTACTTTTTATGCATAGAAATCTTATTTTGTTTAGCGAGTAATAATTTTTAAAAAAAATTTTGAACATGCAGAATAGTTACAGTGGGATGAACAACTAGAGTTACAAAAACATAATTCAATGATAAAGTATTTAATATCAAACCAAAGCTTTATTTATAACAACTATATGCCTGAGATACTATTACAACAGATTTTATTCATGTTAAATTTAATATTTCTGACTCATTTTTCCTTTTAAATAAAAACGCCTCACGGGGTCAATAAATTAGGAAAAAAAAGGATTTGTACAAAGATATGGTTGATAACCTAGCAAAATAAGCTGGACATCAAAACAAATACATTAAAAAAAATTAGGATTCCTTTTAATATTATCATTTTTAACAAATGAATATTTTTATTGCCTATTTTTATCTTTCGCGCTTCAAATTTTTAATCCCTACAAGTTTACTGGCACCAAAACATTTTTTTTTTAAATCTAGGCCCGTGCAGAGCACGGGCGCAACAGCTAGTTTATGTAGTTTGAAGTAAGTAACAACTTAATTAAAATTGAAGGAATATAAAAAGATTTGCCGTTTTAAAGTTCGAATTGTACTTTTTATATGCATGATCGATGCACTCGTGTGCCCACTGAAGCAGACGAGTCTAGAAATTAACTTTATCTCAAGATTTCGTGTGGAAAATTGAATGAGGATTGAGCATTGGTGGAAGTAATGACTTCCACCTTATTGTTTTCACCAACTCAAATTGTTAACGTTCACGGTTAACCTCTATACAGCACAACCTCTACATAAGAATATCCTGGGACCATAAGAAATTATTTTTATATGGAGGTTTATCTTGAAGCGATCAATAAATTTTTTGTATATATACTTAGGAGAAAACATAATTATGCACAACAAACATCACAATATACTTAGAAAATACTAGTTAAATTTTGTTTAGTTTCACATGTATGATATGGAAGTTAAATAAGAAAACACAATAGACCTATGCAATACCTAAGAAAATATAAAATTTGTTTAGTTTCACATGTATTAGTTAAATTTAGGAAGTTTGCCATTTAACACAATCCACACGAAATTCAACAATGATACGAAAAATTGACAAATGAAATCATACGATCAAGATATTTGAATGAGTCCTGCAAAAAAAACAAAACACCACACCTGCTAAAAGTAAGAGGATTTTTCAAACTAGTTAAAAGAATCTTTTTTTCTTAAACTTTGATGTACGATGTGACCTATATTATCTCTATATTACTGTGAATTATTCTTATATGGAGGTAAGTTCCTTAAGACGGGACCGGAAAAAAATATATCTTATTCCAATATGGAGTTTATCCATAAATATAACTGGCCAAATCGGGACAACAGAATTTTATTCGTATATGGAGGTTATTCCTATATGGAGTATTCTTATATAGAGGTTCTACTGTATAAGGAGATGGTATATTGTTCGTCTCTCCTAAACATATTCCGAAGATAATCTCTGGTAAACACATTCCGATTCTTTAAGTTTTTCAAGATAAGATAGCAAATGGCGGATTACGGTGGCAGCTGATAGGGTTGTGCTAAAACAAATTTTCGACGGTGATTTTTATAACTTAATTAAGTTTTTGTTAAAGATAGCCATCAAGAATATAAAGCACAGTTTGGCTAACTTCGCCTATGTAAGTGGCGGTTCAGATTTGTCCACACAAAACATAAATCTAGGGATGTAATCATTTGTCATAAGTGACGATTGTGATTGGGATTAGAAATGCATCGAAAATGCGGGGGTCGAACAACCTCACCCGATATTTCGATCTGTACGGACTAACTCCAATATACTTTCTAGAGAATCAACTAGACAGTCAGACTCAATCTAGAGTAAAGTATATCAATGAGTACAATATCTCTATCTCTCGATTTAATTCTTACTAAAGCAAATCTGCGAGTCTTGATTAAGTACAAGAGAGATAACTTGGATGGTACCAAAGACCAATACCCAAGTGTCAATCAATGTAAATCAACAACCAAAGGTTGGATATTCTAATTGGTTGATCTTACGCACAACCTTTAATATTTAAATTATATAACAAAATATAATGCGGAATAGAAATAACACAGACACCAGAATTTTGTTAACGAGGAAACCGCAAATGCAGAAATACCCCGGGACCTAGTCCAGATTGAACACCACACTGTATTAAGCCGCTACATACACTATCCTACTACAAACTAACTTCGATCTGGACTATAGTTGAACCCTAATCAATCTCACACTGATTCAAGGTACAATTGCGCTCCTTACGTCTCTGATCCCAGCAGGATGCTATGCACATGATTCCCTTAGCTGATCTCACCCATAACCAAGAGTTACTAAG
Organism: Papaver somniferum; assembly: GCF_003573695.1. NCBI lineage: Eukaryota > Viridiplantae > Streptophyta > Magnoliopsida > Ranunculales > Papaveraceae > Papaver > Papaver somniferum. The sequence goes on from NC_039360.1 coordinate 218,777,196, forward strand.
ACCAAAAGTCGAAGACTTTAATAAACAAATATGTATAACAAAAAAAAGTCTACGATAATAGATAATATTTCTCCCGCAGATAAACCTACGAGTTTGTTCCGTCTTTTAATAGAAATCATGGTGAACAGGAACCAATCGATAACCCGAAATTATATTCCCTAAGAACAGCCTATAATTATCAATCACCTCACAATAATCTTAAAGTCAATCTTACGATAGAAAAGGCAAGATCAGGTCACTAAACTATAAGAGAAGTAGTTCGGTCTGGCTTCACAATCCCAATGAAGTCTTTAAGTCGTTAACCTACAGGGTCTCGAGAAGAAACCTAAGGTTAAAGGAGAATCGACTCTATCTAAACTAACTAGTATCACACGGAAGGTGTGGGTATTAGTTTCTCCAGTTGTTAGAGATCTCCTTTATATAGTTTTCAAATCAGGGTTTGCAATCAATGTTAGCTTAGTAACAAATCATTCAATATTCATCGTTAGATGAAAACCTGATTAGATTCAAGCTTATATCTTTCAACCGTTAGATCGAAACTTAGCTTGTTACACACAAATGAAATATATTTCATTTAGGTTTGAGTAACCGTACCTAAACGTGTACACTTAGTTGGTTCAACAATAGTTAAGCAATTGTTAGCCATATGAGCAATTTCATATCAACCGTATTCATCTTTCTCATAACTAGTTCCAATGACTTCAAAAGAACTAGTAGAAGAGTTTTTCAATTGCTTAGGTCTTTATTCATAGACACAATTGAAACAAAATCGGTTTGATTCATTTGAATCAATTCATGACCAATATAGCCACGGTTTGCAAAGATCGCATTCCTTAGAATTTATTTTTTTAAGTTCATGAACTACCGATTTGAGAAAATAACCAACTTAAGTATGCGCATGGGTATGCGTACTTAAGTAACCGTATGAATTGGTTTTAGTTTCCAAACTCAGCAGAATTTTTCGGGTGAAAAACTTCCGCCTGTATGCATACCCGGTATACGTACGGGTACGCATACTTTAGGCGACTGGTTAACAAAGTTTGCAAACTACAAACTCAGCAGAAATTCACGGACGTGAACTTCCGCTAGTATGCGTACGGGTACGCATACTTAACCTGTCTCCTTCACCAGTTTCGTATGCACGCATATGCACATACTTGGTTCCCGATTTATGGATTTATACACTAATGTGCGAACACAATATATATGCTTATATCTAAAGATGGTTACGTAATTTCAACTCTCCATTTCAATCATTGAAACATTCTTAGAGGATGTTATATAGTTGTTATTCACAAACTATTTTTCATCAAAGCAATTTTCAAGATCAAAATGTCATCATGACTTTCGTCACGGATAAAGATGAAAATGGTTAAAGCGAAAGTTTACCAACACATATTTCGAGAAATATATAGGCGAGTTAAACTCGGCTCGAAATAGCAAATGTGCATAAATGAAAACTATCATACTTATACGACTTTGTCTCAAGAGTAGGAGATAGAGTAGATAGACTTTTGAGTGATAGATAAGTTCAAGTATCCACATACCTTTTAGTCGTATGAAGTTCCACTGGTTCCTTGAGTAGTCCTTCGTCTTTGTAATATGGTCGCCGTGGAGTCTGGAGATCAACTACATTTAACTATCCTAGTCCGAGCCTTAGATATAAGTAGACTAGAAATCAAGACATATAGTTTTGAAAACTAAATTTGACAAACAAGCTTGAGATAGCAACGCTTGCGAGTTCGACCAAGCAATGCTCTAACAATATCCCCCTTTGTCAATTTTAATGACAAAACTATCAATACATATGGATTACAAAATAAATAAAACTTTGTACCTTCTCGTCCACATGCTTGATCTCCTTTGTTCTTCAACATTACTCGAAAACTTCGTCCTTTCCAAGTACTCCCATGCTTCCATAGATGTTCAGTTAAGCATCATAGTTGTTGGAGATTCATAGCCATAAAAATGAGAAAACAAAAGCTCTCGATCGTTGTTATACAGTGTCATAGTATTATTACACAGTATCAAAGTTCAATTGTACCTCAACTTCGACAACAATACTATGGTGATATGTATCACTCCCCCTTAGTCAATACTTTCATCTCAACATGAAAACCACTCCCACTTACATAATGATCCGAAAACCATATGTATTTGTAGTGTGAACTACACATTAATTCTCCCCCTTTTTGTCAATAAAATTTGCAAAGGTATGAAAACTAGTGGGATCCTAATAAAATTTCCACGGAGATGCTTCAAGACCAAAGAAAAGTACATATCAACTTTGTTTAGATGCAATCATATAGCCGAAGCTAGATGCATTTATCAAGGAGTTTATAAAGATACAAGATAACTCCTAAAATATTCCACAGCCGCACTCCCCACAAAGATATGGAAATTAAGCGCAAGTTCAAAAGAACTCTCCTCCATAAAATGTCATCTCCGAAAGAATTACAAGAGAGACCTTACTTTTACGAGAAAAGAAGGATTTATTTGGACACCCAAAAATCACAAAGGAAGTAATTTTGTATCCAAAATTCTCAATTAAACTAACCACAAGAAAACTCATGATTAATTCAATCGGAATGCACAACCAAATTAACCACAAACGAATTCATGATTTGTTTAGTTCGAAATGCTCACATAAGAAAACTTACGGATCCGCACAATATATACATAAAATATGGATCAGGGAAGATTAATACTGCGGAATATACCATTCTATTTTCATCACTATTTGCATAACGACATATAATAGACATAATGACAAAAATTATGTCTATTTTCATCACTATTTGCAAACAAAAATTCATCCTATCTTCCATCAATTATTTGCATAATGACATAATAGGTTCAATTTTTGTATGTCAAAAATTCATCGATCTTTTATCAATATATGCATATCGACATACGAAGGAGATAACTTTTGACAACGTATGGGACAATCATAGTTCACGGACGCAAACACACATATCCCATAACAAATTGCAATATATAAAACCATAAAGATTAATAGTGCAAACATCATCTTCCAAATCAACTTTAGAATTTAAATAAATAAATCTAAAAACATTGCAAGATGAAATCGTTGGACATAGCTATGTGTACTCACAATAATGGCTATTTCAAACCCTAGTTATCCTTCTTAAATAAAACAAGAATAAAAATTCTTATAATAAGTTTCCTAGACTAATCAAAAACAATTTAAACACCATCATCAAATAAGCGGAACTACTCATCATCTTCATCATCGGAGACCATGAAATTGGAACGAACCTTGTCCATATCTTCCTTGATTTCGGGAAACTTGGTAGCAATCACAAGTAATTTTTCTTGTACACAACTTACTTTGGCATTCAATATAAAAACACCCTTGTAAATTTGGCGAAGAAGCTTCGAAGAAGCATCACTCGATCCATCAATTGTGTCACACCTTTGTCTCTTGAATGCATTCTCCTTCATCCGACTGAAAGTACACGATCGAACAAGCTTGGGGGTTCCAACGGAGTTCCCAATAGGCTCAATGAAGAAGTTGCGAAAAATTCGCTCAATCAACCAAGGGTAGCTTAACTTCTTGTTGGAAGATTTCATAGATAATATTTGATAAATAATAGATCCACAAACGTCAAAACCATTGGTTTCTATCACAAGGTAATAGACCAATTCACGAACTCACGACTCCAACGTGAATTCTCAACCGTGGATGGACAAAGGTTAGATACACTAAGTTTTCCGAATGTCATCAAGGGAAAGCTAAGGTGATTAGTAGGAAATTTTCCTTCATTCCAATCAACGCTCTTACCACAAAGGCCAAGAGAGATTGTTTCATACGATGGTCTTACATCACTTGGTCTAGGTAGACGAACATTTCCCAAGGGAATTTTGGTCATCTTTGAAATTAGTTCTCTATTGACAAGAATCCTTTTTCTATTGACCATGGTCTTGAATTCCATGTCTTCAAGATAAAAATCATAAATTTTGGAATAGAAGATTCTAGTAACAATATCAAATCCTTCACCAAGACCATCAAACATGTTTCCAAGATTGAATTTTTCAAAAAATATCAAATCCTTTATGTCCACTAGTAAAATCCAACTTCCTTTCTAGAATGAACCCATTGGATGAAATCTTTTCAACCACTTTCTCATAAGAATCATCAACAAAACTAATTCTAATTGAATTTTTATCTATGGGTAAGTTCATGCTAGAAGATGAAGAACCTAAAGTTTTTGAAACCTCTTTTGGAACATTGAAATTCTTCATGGGAACTAGAAATTGGGAAAGAGAGGAGTAAAAAAAAACTTACTTTATATGTCTCTTGAAAATACTCTTCACAAATTGTTCACCAAAGAAGATTAATGGAGCAAATACATGAACCCTAGACTAGTTCATGTACGCGGACAGTTGGAGAAGAAGAAAGAGGTACACGTACCCTAATCCTTATATACTCTCAACCGGGCTTGGGCCCTGTACATGTTCCGCGACCCATGAGAGGGAAGTGGGATTTTTCACATCATTCAATCTTCCGAAAAAACATACTGGAAACAAATGATTCAAGAAGAAAAAGAGTAGTAGATGAATATTACAATACTTTTACAGAAACAAATTATAGATTACCATGGATACAAACCATATCAACACATCACTTGCCCCATTTCAAGTTATATACACATGGGAAGTAGCCACCCTTGATTATCAAGTGGCAGGATATGAAGAGGAATTCTCATGCACTTTTCCGGGTTGATATTTATGCCATGTACCAGATATATAATCATAGCAATGATGATACTCAGGGTTACTATAATTATTTTGAATCCTTTTCTTAAGGAGTGACTTTTTCTGACACTTAGAGTCTACATGTAACTCACCGGAAGTCTTGTTATCAACTTCTAATGAGTTGGTAGAAGAACAAGTTCGTACATTATGTGCACATGATTTGATGGGTACAGAAATTTTGTCAGAACAATTCATTTCCTCAATCGAATGTAGTTTTTCTAAAAATTTAAAAACACCTTCAAACGCTCTAAATAGATGTTTGTCAATTGATCCATTCTGATAATATTCCTCAAAAATATTAAGAGTAAATCTAGTGAGATTCCATACCTTTGAGCGTTGACTACGTTTCTTTAACCATCTTTTCTTAGACGAACTTTTAGTTTTCCCTTTGGACTGTTTTTCACCATCTGGAATTTTAGATGGTATATGATTATCATGAGTGACCGACGGTCTAAAAAATAATAATCTCTAAACAGTTTCTAAGGGACCCTGGTGTGCGTTACAGATGCCAAGAGAAAGTTTACCAACTAAATTTTCCATAAGGGTGGATTTTAGGGATCAGTCAAACACAAACTTATCAGGTTTAATGTGTTTGCCTTCTCTGATACCAATTGAAAATACGGGGGTCTAACAACCTCACCCAATATTTCGATTAGCAATCTGTATGGACTAACTCCAATATACTTTCTAGAGAATCAAATAGACAGTCAGACTCAATCTAGAGTAAAGTATATCAAAGAGTACAATATCTCTATCTCTAGATTTAATTCTTACTCAAGAAAATCTGCGAGTTTTGATTAAATACAAGAGAGATAACTTGGATGGTACCAAATACCAATATACAAGTGTCAATCAATGTAAATCAACAACCAAAAGTTGGATATTCTAATTGATTGATCTTATGCACAACCTGTGATATTTCAATTATATAACAAAATATAATGCGGAATAGAAATAACACAGACACCAGAATTTTGTTAATGAGGAAACCGAAAAAATACAGAAAAACCCCGGGACCTAGTCCAGATTGAACACGACACTGTATTAATCCGCTACAGACACTATCCTACTACAAACTAACTTCGGTCTGGACTGTAGTTGAACCCTAATCAATCTCACACTGATTCAAGTTACAGTTGCGCTCCTTACGTCACTGATCCCAGCAGGATGCTACGCACTTGAATTTAGCTGATCTCACCCACAACCAAGAATTGTTACGACCCAAAGTCGAACACTTTAATAACAAATATGTATCACACAGAAAAGTCTACGATAATAGATAAATATGTCTCCCACAGATAAACCTCCGAGTTTGTTCCGTATTTTGATAGAAACCAAGGTGAACAGGAATCAATCGATAACCCGGACTTATATTCCCGAAGAACAACCTAGAATTATCAATCACCTCATAATAATCTTAATCGTATGGTAGCGAAACAAGATATTGTGGAATCACAAACGATGAGACGAAGATGTTTGTGATTTACTTTTATCTTGCCTATCGGAGATATAAAATCTCAAGCCAATCTTACGACTGTACTCTTACGATAGAAACGCCAAGTTCAGATCACTAAAATAAAAGAGAAGTAGTTCGGTCTGTGAAAAGACGAGTGTACCAAAATATACCTCAATCTAAAACTTTTCCACCTATAAGTCCCTTCTCCAAAAGTGATTGTCTATGGACAATGTCGAGATAATACAACTAATCGGTTGCACACTTCGTTTGATTGTGTATGGATACGAGGTCGAGACAATACAACAACGAAGTATGTTTACTTGATAATAGGTTCAGACTTAACCAAACACTATATGATTATCTATCAAGTAAATGGTAAATAACGTTTATGTATTTTACTTTTAATTATAATAAAACAATTATAATTGCGGAAACAGAAAACTAAAAGATACAACAAGGTTTTGTTAAGGAAACCGCAAATGCAGAAAAACCCCGGGACCTAGTCCAGATTGAATACTCTCAGAATTAAACCGCTATACAAAATCTAAACCAACTTCGTATAGTTGAGACCAAGCAACTAAACCTATAGTTCACCTAGTTTCCTCAGTATCCCTGCACCTCCAACCTATGATAAGTACGCACTTGGAACAATTCTTTTGATTCGTATTCCAAACAGTAAAGGAACAACAAATCTGTTCGGTAACAACTTTTTTAAAACAACGTGATATGAGTTTGACAAAGGCTCTCTCGTTTAAATAATAAACACCTTTGTCGGGTCCTTAGATCTCCTTCTTACCATTCACCAAGGTGATTGTAAGCCTTAAGCAATCAACACTTTTAATCTAGATTATCACAAAGATAAATCGGATTACAGTTGGATCCCTTTCCAGCCGAAACTAGTATTGTGTACACCAAAGATTATCAACCCAAAAAGTCTTCTTGTCTTCATATCTTCTTTAATCTTCAATAAAAACCTGCACACAATAAACTTGAACCTCTTATGATCAATCCACACAGAACGGAGTCTGTTAACGTCGGATTATCACAAGACATCTTTAGATCTACAAACAGTCTAAAGATCCCCGTCGAAACCTCGATCTAGTTTGAGTGAATCTTATATCAGAAGAGAAGATTCTCAAGCATAAACAAACTAGGTGAAATCAAAGTTCAACCACTGTTAGTCAATCAAATCAATCGAAAACTAATAATAAATCGCAATAATCTAGTTTTCCACCAACGGTACTGTTGATGGTGGCTTTTAGTTCAGGGCTAAACCCTGCATCTAATAGGCCGACACTCTGTAAAGAGACAGAGCCATGTAAAGGTGATGAGTGTTTAACCTCTTCACTGGCACACTTATTGATCAACTCAATATTCTCTCATAAAATTTACCCAGAATGGTGCATGTAGCAGCAATCCCAAGTATTCTGTAAATTTTGGCACCTTTCCTACATTCAATTAATATAAGTTTATTTGAATGCATCTTGTGCTATGTTCCTCGGCTGAACTCTTAATGTTGATATGGCATGACAATTTGTGTTCACTCACAGCAGAGTAGCACGAATTTCCAAGTATCAAGGATAAGGTCTTTGCATAAGGTATTCAATCAGAAAGCATGCTGCTCTCTGGAAATGAACTTAAAAGAATTCTGTGTCAACACATAGAATTCAATCAATTATCCTAACTAATTTGCAAAAGGTTAAGGTTTTGCGCCTTGTGCAATATATTAGACCTTGCTTGTCGAAATCCAACCTAGGAAAACTAGGTAATTAATCCGCCATCGATTAGCAGATACAAAATCTTGCCCAGAATCAGAAAACAAGGAGCCGCAGGATAGGAGCAGCAACAAAAGGAGACGTGGCCATGCCTTAGGACAATCAGCGCCATCGTCCACGCCCCATCCTAAACCGGCCCCATCTCCCTCGACCAATCAGGTTGCTCTAAAGCCGCCACGCTCACACCAGAAGTGTATCCACACCCATGCTTGGCATGCCCCTCTCCTTTCTACCGACCAATCAGGTCACTTTAAAATGCACCACAAGCACTAGAGGTGTGGCCATGCCGATTGTTTGGACAACCCCTTTTCTTGACCAATCAAGTCGCTATAAACTCGCCACCATATATTAAAGGCCAAAATCACCCTGCCGCGCCACCATACTAACTGGAAAGCCAAACACGCCCTGCCACAAAAACATATTAATCGGCATGCCGACATGCCACTTTGTCGCAGTAACATGCCAATGCGCCACAAATGACGCCACTACGTGCTAATTCACTTTCTGTTCATGGCCAGTGCCATAAAGGACTCCAATTAGGATTTCATGATCGAAACAATACTTTTGCTTCAGTAGCGTTAGCCGAAACCCTAATTTTTGGTCATAGTCCACAACATTCCACGAGCCGCTTTAGCCTTGGCCATTACGCCAAGCCCTGACTTTGGCCACGACGCCAAATCCTAGCCTTGGCCATGCCGCCAAGCCCAAGCCTTGTCCATGCCGTCAATACCTAACTTTGTCCACGACGCCAAATCCTAGCCTTGTCCATGACGCCAAGCCCTAACTTTGTCCACGACGCCAAATCCTAGCCTTGGCCATGCCGCCAAGCCCTAACTTTGGCCACGGAGCCAAATTTTAGCCTTGGCCATGCCTCCAAGACCTAACTTTGGCCAAGACGCCAAATCCTAGCCTTGGACACACCGTCAAGCCCTAACTTTGGCCACGACGCCAAATCATATCCTTGGCCATGCCGCCAAGCCCTAACTTTGGCCACAACGCCAAATCCTAGCCTTGGCCATGCCGCCAAGCCCTAACTTTGGCCACGACGCCAAATCCTAGCCTTGGACATGCCACAACGTCAGAGATGCGGCTATGCCATGTCGTAGGCGCATGCCACTACGCCACGGCTATGCCATTATGCCACTAACAGGTGCCAACAGAATGTTGCCATAATCAATGACCTCTCTCTCTCCTGAATTACAATCTCAGCCATCCAAGTTTGCCACCAAACTTCCAGACTTGTGGCAACTTTTAGGCGACCCTCCGCCTAAATCTAGTGACCATGGCTACGTCAGGACCCACTTGCACCACCGTTCCACTGACATGCACGAGCCATGCCAGCCATGCTCCAATGCCGCTGGCATGCACCAAAGGTTCCATTGCGCCATTACCAGGCGACAACAGAAGGTAGCCATAATCAACGACTACCCTTCATCATGAGATGCAATCTCATCTATCAAAGTTCGCCACCGAGACGGCAGGCTTGTGGCAAGTTTCAGGCGACCAGCCAAGACAAGCCTAATAGCATCGCATGCTATTTTCCTACGGCAAGCCTCTTGATTTTAACTTGCCACACGTAGCAAAGTGCTACATGTTTTCCACGAAAACACTCGAGACATCAAACATGTCACAAACTGGGGGATACTCATCAGGGTATTGGTCTGGCGGTTTACAGCGTGCGGCGTGCAATACGCCCGTTACAAGAAAGTGTCATGAAGAAGGGCGGTTAGTAATGGCAAGAAATAATGGTGTAAACGTTTTCTTCATCATGGAAGCATAAATTATGACGTTACACGTTACTCCACTCTTCCACTACTCAATCGTTTCCACTTCATACGAGACCAGGATACGTCTTATTACGACTTGTATAAATAGGTTTCACGTATTTCCACCAAACAAACAGAAATCACCTGATAGCTTTCCCTTATGCTAGCTAGTTCTACTTTCTGATACAAGTCGTAAGCAACCACACCTTCAGAATCAACGATTCTGGTCTCAACACTTTCTTCGCTTCCCTTCATAAGACCAACCCTTCTCCTTCACTTTGTGACCGAAGCAAGCCTGGAACGGCCAATTCTTGGTTTAGGACAGGATTGTACAGATTGATCTCTCGAATCAAAAGTACTCTCGTGCAGTGCATTGTTTAGGGTCTAGACTCATTTCTCATCCACACACACAAATTTACCAAAACCGACAGAAACAGTTTTCACCCACAAAAAATTGGCGACCACAGTGGGAGATTAATCTCTCGTTTGCAATATAAATTTTCAATTTCCAATTTCATTTTCAATCCCGATCTCCAGATGGTAGAACTCAGGTCCGGATCAACAATAAACCCTGAAAATACTAGCGCTAAAAATACACTCGGTATTAACGTTCCTTTCAGTGGCATTAATACGCCACCTACCAACACCAGCGGCGCGGAAAACGTTCTTTCAGGCGTTACACCTCCGGTCACCAGAGCTAGAGCCACTGCCGCCACCCCCAACGTTTCTTCAAGTATGACACCTCCAACCGTCACCAGAGCCATTGCTACTCCACCATCAGGATGAGAAATTGGGGGAGCCAGAGGAAACCGATCTCATATTACCATTGATGATTTGATGGAAAGACATGAGGTTCTATATAGAGCTCAGACGGAAATGGATTTGACTCAGAAAGAAGTGCTTATTTTCCTCAAGACACTGACGGAGCGGCTACCACGGGCATCACGCTAACCAGAGCCAAATAGGAACACTTTCAATACTCCTGGCGCCGATAACTCAGCAGGGCACACCTTTGTAGATGAAGAGAATCGTTCAGGAGATCCAGCAGAGAGGAATCAACCATCCAATTTTGTCATACGAGAAGATTTGGAACGACTTCTTCGAAACTGAGATAAAAGCGATTCTGCGGACATGCATCAACATCAACCCTCGTATCCTCCTGAAGTACAAATAATTCCTCTTCCGAGAGGATACTCTTCTCCGCAATTCTCCCTGTATGACGGCACCGGTAATGCGCGTGAACATGTCTCTCGATTTTTGGAATCCTTGGGCGAGCGCGAATACGATCATGTTCTCCGTTTGAAAGAATTTTCGAAGTCACTTACCGGAAGAGCATACACGTGGTACAACAACATTGCACCAAATAGCATATCCAACGACTTTCTACAAAAAGTACTTCTTTGTGTTTGAGAAAATTGCCTTCTCAGATTTAGGAAGGATGTTTCAACAAAACAATGAACCTCCAAATGATTATGTCAAAAGATTCAGAATTCAAGCGCTGGATTGTCACGACCCAAATGTGACCGAACAGCAATTAGCGCATTCTTGCATCAATGGAATGGTTCCCATCTACCGTGCCTTACTGGAGAATCTGCGATTCCAGACATTCTCTGAACTTCATGAGGCTGTTAAACGGTCGGCCACAACAGCACCAACATTGTTGGAAAGAACCAGGCCAACCAAGGTTGAAGACGCACGCGAAACTCGAGGAAATAGACGTCTCATTAATAAGCAATATAACACTGGCCCCTCTGTGAGCGTGGTAAGTGAAAGAGGAAAAGGAAGACTCCAGCGGCAGAACAACAATCCAAGCGTGCAATGCCAGTACATCAGGCGGCTCCACCGCGAAAAACCGCAGCTAAGGCTCCTGTGCAGCATCAAGAAGCCGGAGAAAATGCCTTAGATTTCCTGCTCCCAATCGAAGAAGTAATTGAACTCTTGGAAGCATGGATCCAAGATGATGCCATCAAGTTGCCTCCTATCAGGCGCACATCAACTGAAGAGGAAGTGGCAAACCCTAAGTATTGTCTCTACCACAAGTTTGTCTATCACCCGACCAGTGAATGAAATAGATTAAATTGTATCTTCAAAGAAAAGGTGGAGGCAGGGGAACTTCAACTGGGAAATGAGGGAGTTCACAGAGATCCTCTTCCAGTCAGGAGTTGCATGCTCTCTGGGGACTCTGTTCACAAAACCGTGCAATCTATGATGCAGCATGTATGCGAAATTCTCTATTTCTCCAAGGCGCAGCGTCAAGATGTATTCGCAGCCCTTAATCACGTTGTGTCAGGCAGGCGACTTTTTCCTATTAAAGAAACCACACCAGAATCCCAAGCTCTCAGGAAGCGGTGTTGGAAAATGCAACTGGGGACTGCTGACCACGGTTTATCTGAAGGGTGCCGAGCTTGATATCACATTGATCGACATGGCCTACGAATTCAACATCGTTACCATCAAGACACTGAAAGTTGCGAGAATCTCGAAGCAAGAGGCTACTCTTTCCCCAATTATGGTCAAAAACTTGGAAGGAGAAGCAATAGACGCATATGGATACATCAACCTTGAAATTAAAGTGGGAGATGCTCTAACACATGGGAAATTCCACATTGTCAAAGAACTCTCAAATTACGACATGATTCTGGGGCGCTCATGGGTACTGGAAATAAAGCAAAATTAGGAGTATCTCCTCTGCCGGTGTCGATACTCGAAAGAATTTCCAACAAGCCATCCAACCCTGAAGATCACATGTTGTCGTATCAACAACTTACTAAGGTAACTCAATTACCTGGAGAAAGCCTATTGACGTTCATCCGAAGATTCCGAACACAAGTAAGTCTTATTGAACAACCCTTTCTGCACCCAGTCACTTCTACTCTCGGTCAGGCATGGGGACTCGGTCCAGTTATCAACCCGGGCGTCATTAAGAGATGTGAATGGGATGCTGGGCCTTTCAAATGCTTTGTCAAACATTTAGAAGCTGCTTCAGTTAAAGATAACGAGATAAAAAATCAAGTGGTTGCACAACGCCCAAACCCGTTTCAAATTGGAAATATGGTAATCAAGGCGACCGCGTTTCAAGTTGGAGATGTAACAGTGAAGCGAGCCGCTCAACCTGATTCGCCTAAGGAAAGGGAAGACGAGCCATACCTGGTGGCAGATGTTATCTTGGGTGGTTACTGCAAACTCATCAATGCCGATAAATTGGAAGGCGTGACAATTCATTCACAATGGCTGAAGCCCTTCAATACCTAAAATGCTGTACTACCTTTTCCTCCAACATTTTCCTTTTAAGTATTTCCTTCAGTAATTTCCCTTTTCCCTGCAATAGTTGTAATCCCTCCAAAATGATTGCACTGCTTGCATTCATAATTAGGGTTTCGATTTTAACTAAAAGCATATTTATTTCAAAATAAGTTTTCCTAAATCATCTCAAGGGAAAAGTATCCAGCAAACCCACAAAGTCATTACCCATCAATTAAAAACCAGAAAAATCAAACCCTACAAGAAATGTCTTATTCGAAAAAGAAAAAAAAAACTGAATAAGGGAATGTGCAAGGAAGAAGATCATCGAGTGGCGGCACAGACACCTTCCTTCAAGAACATCTGGCTTCAACTTTTGCCTGACGAGGATTCTCTACTTCTCACAATGTGCTTCCTAGCTTGTGACGGCTCACACCTCTACATACCCAGGCGGCATGTCACAGACGTCCTGTGTAATTTGCAAGGGAAAATCCAATAAAAGGTTGGTCAAAATCCTTAATCACTGCTACTGTTTTTCCCCTATTTTGAGTTACTATTGCCAACGACATGCAAGGCGTTCCCATGGAAGTAGCTAAACGGAGAGAATGTGACACGCCTACTAGCATTATTGCTGCATCATTTATGTGATTTGGCTTCCCATCCGCTGAATCGCTTTGGAATGGTGGAAGAACTTGTTTTTCGCAAAAGGGGTTTTAGGTATCTTCCGGGAGATTATATTCGTTCAATAAAAGATGCGAAATTATCAAAGCAGCATAAATGAAAGAATATTACTTGGTGAAACATGGATTCAGTCGCACGAACAAAAAGAAAAACCGAAGTATCAAAAACATCAACGAAAAGATTGTTTTCTCTGCAGAAGGAAATCACAAAATGGAAAACCAGTTTTCAATGACAAGACACCTTGGTCAATGACGCCTCCATCAGAGCTTTTTCAAGCACTTGACCCAGCACCCTCTCCGACAGCAAACATTTCATTCCGAAGCCGTTTCAGCAACAACTTCAACATTCCATCCAGAAGTCGTTTCAGCAGCAGCTTAAACATCCCATCTAGAAGCCGTTTCAGCAGCAGCTTCAATATTCCATCCAGAAGTCATTTCAGCATCAACTTCAACATCCCATCTAGAAGCCGTTTCAGCAGCAACTTCAATATTCCATCCAAAAGCCGTTTCAACAGCATCTTCAACATACCATCTATAAGTCGTTTCAGTAGCAGCTTCAGCATCTCGTACATGATCCGTTTCGATAACGGATTCACCATATGCTTCCGCCGCCTCACCATCTGCCTTGACAGCATCCTCAGCGATCGCTTCAACTCCCCCAGCAGCAGTTTCGGCGTCCACTCCGGAAGCTGCCTCAGTCTCGTAAACCGTGTTAACATATTTCTACGGAACTTTTCCAACAACCCCTTGAGGATGCTCCAGTTCGTCCACGTCAGAATCAAGGATTATGATACCATAATGGATGGATAATCAAACTGGCTCTCACCCAGAAGTTTCTTGGGCTCAGACCTTCACCGTTTCAATCGATAAGCGAATCGATTAGTCCTGGCATTTGGATGTGGAGAAGCTTCATCACTTTGAGATTTGCCGACTTGCTGGGACGCTTCATCATGTCTCCATTTATCCTCCATGTCCATCAAAGCCATGAAAGCCTGAGCACGCACCCGCATGATGTGTATATGGGTGAGAGACATGCCTTGTATAATCCGGCCGGCTACATGGAACAAAGGGTTGATTTGGTTTGATATCTCCTCATGTGAAGAAAACCTGGGTTTGTCAACTTCAAAAACTTTCTCCGAGGAGTCAAAGGTATGATCAGCACCGGAAGATCCCATTATGCACTACAATTTTTTTTTTTTTTACATTATGCCTGCATCGGAAATCTACATGGTGAAGAAGACAAAATAGAGAACTAGGAGAAGAGACACGAGACGGTACCTGCGAAGAGGATGGACACAATTCTATAATGATCTGTATGAACGAAAGGTTCAAGATCGCCTCTTATATTGAGCGGATTGATGAAGCCTGAGAAAGAAAACCCTTTTACCAGCCATGTATCAAGGCTCCGAACGCGGGATACCAGCTGGATTAGATACTTGAATGTACGGATAATTAGGGTTTGGCATCCAGGTCAGCAGCCATCCATGCCATTCCATAATCTAGCCAGCACCATCTTCCCGTTCCGCAACCCGCCAAAGCAGCGCCATATTCCCGCTCCACGGACAACCAAAGCAGCGCCATATTCCCGCTCCAAATCCTAGCAAGCAACACCATGAATCCAACACTTCGTGATCAAAGCGGTGTTATCTACACCCATCCTGTGACCTAGACGGCTCCATCCTCACTGTTTGGTACCAAAGTTCCAAGTCCAGTTTCCACCATTCCGTGAACTGAAGCTAGTTTCCATCATTCCACGGACTGAAGCCAAGCGTCGTCTCCATGGGTTCTGTGACCTAGCCAGCTAGCGCCATCCACCGATTCGTGGTCCAAGCCAGAAACGCCATTGTTACCGCTCCGCGCGGAAGCCGCGACGTCAGCATCCGCCCCATGGCCCAAGTTGGCACCAAATTCCCGGGAAGCAAAGCTCTCCAGCACCATGTGGCCAAGCCGGAAATATGCCAAACCGCCGATGCAAGGATCACAGACTACTTGTGCCTCCTGCCAAAGGTTAGTCGGATTTCCCTGTAAATCTCTTCATGTCTTGCCCTTTCTATTTTACTATTTTCTGTCACCATCTCATGCTTACCCCGCAACAATGCCACTGTTACGTGCTAAGCATGGGACTTAATGTTGATGGTGGATTTTAGTTCAGGGATAAAATTATAAAACCCTACATCTAATAGGACGGTACTCTGTAAAGATACAGAGCCATGTAAAGGTGATGAGTGTTTTACCTCTTTACTGGCACACTTCTTGAGCAACTCAATATTCTCTCAAAAAATTTACCTAGAATGGTGCATGTAGCAGCAATCCCAAGTATTCTGTAAATTTTGGCACCTTGCCTACATTCAATTAATATAAGTTTCTTTGAATGCTTCCTGTGTTATGTTCCCCGGCTGAACCCTTAATATTGATATGGCATGACAATTTATGTTCACTCGCAGCAGAGTAGCACGAATTTCCAAGTATCAAGGATATGTTCTTTGCATAAGGTATTCAATCAGAAAGCATGCTGCTCTCTGGCAATGAACTTAAAAGAATTATGTGTCAACACATAGAATTCAATCAATTATCCTGACTAATTTTCAAAAGTTAGGGTTTTGTGCCTTGCGCAGTATATCAGACCTTGCATGTAGAAATAAAGTCTAGGAAAAATAGGTAATTAATCCGCCATGGATTAACAGATGCAAAATCTTTCCCAGAATCAGAAAACAAGGAGCTGCATGATAGGAGCAGCAGCAAAGGGAGGCGTGGCCATGCCTAAAGCGAATCATCACCATTGTCCACGCCCCATCCTAAACCGGCCCCATCTCCCTCGACCAATCAGGTTGCTCTAAAGCCGCCACACTCACACCAGAAGTGTAGCCATGCCTATACTTGGACGGACCCTCTCCTTTCTACCAACCAATCAAGTCACTTTAAAATGCGCCACGAGCACTAGAGATGTGGTCGCGCCTTATGTTTTGCCGACCCCTTTTCTTGACCAATCAAGTCGCTCTAAACTCGCCAGCATACATTAAAGGCCAAACGCACCCTTTCGCGCCACCATACTAACTGGAAAGCCAAACGCGCCCTGCCACAACAACATATTAATCGGCATGCCAACATGCCACTCTGCCGCAGTAACATGCCAATGCGCCACAAATGACGCCATTACGTGCTAATACACTTTTTGTTCGTGGACAATGCCATAACGGACTCCAATTAGGATTTCATGATCGAAACAAGACTTTTGCTTCAGTAGCGTTAGCCGAAACCCTAATTTTTGGTCATAGTCCACAACATGCCGCCACTTTAGGCTTGGCCATGCCTCGTAAAACTTCCTCTTTGTTGTGTTGTTACTGGTGTAGCCACCTATTCGGAGAGGAGAGTAACCTAATTAGGCAAAATCTCTTACTTACGCTCAGTTTAAAGTCTTATTTGGGATTGAGAAGCTCTATTAGTACCGTTGGTGGGAAACTAGATGATTGTTGTTTATCTTTTGTTTTCATTGATTTGATTGACTAACATTGGTTGAACTTTGATTGCACCTAGTTTGTTTATGCTTGAGAATCTTCTCTTCTGTTATAAGATTCACTAAAACTAGTTCAGAGTTTCGACAGGGATCTTTAGACTGTTGTTAGTTCTAAAGACGATTTCATGATAATCCATTGTTAACAGACTCCATTTTGTGCGTGATTGATCACAAGAGATTCAAGTGATTGTGTGCAGGTTTTTATTGAAAATCTAAGAAGATTTAAAGACGAAGAAGATATTGAAGATTTCGGATTTGTGGGTTCATAATCTTTGGTGTGCACAATACTTGTTTCGGTAAAAGAGGATCCAATTAATAATCGGTTTATCCTTGTGATAGATTGGATTGATTAATTGAGTAGATCAAAATCAACACAATTCTTTGGATTAAGAGTGTTCTTTGCTTAATCTTAAACGATTACTTCGGTAATTGAACATAGGATAAATCTAAGGACCTGACGAAGGAGTTTATGTTAAAATAAATTGAAGAGCCTTTGTACGACTCATATCACTTGGTTGAATAGAGTTGATACCAAACATATTTGTTGTTCCTTTACTATTTGGAATAAGAACCAATGGAATTGTTCCAAGTACGTGACTTATTCATAGGTCGGAGGAGTGGGAATACAGACGGAACTAGCTGGACTATAGGTTTAGTGGCTTGGTCTCAACTATATGAAGTTAGGTGTAATTTTTTTGTAGAGGCTTAATCCTGAGAGTATTCAATTCTGGACAAGGTCCCAGGGTTTTTCTGCATTTGCGGTTTCCTCGTTAAACAAAATCTTGATGTGTCATTGACTTTATATTTCCGCATTATAATTAAAGTAAATTACACAAACGTTAATTCTTATTTACACAAAGTATATTGCCCAATCCTCGGATATAAGGAAGCACGTATACTTGGGCAATCAGAATCCTACGAATATCTCTTATTCAATATAGAGAGAATACATAGTCTACCTTAAGTATACTTTAATCATTCTTTTGTGTAGAAAGGTTGTCTTACAGCAACTTGTGTAAAGAGGATTTGAGTGGTTATTTTGAAGTATCTCTTTATACCGATTTTGGGGATAATATCTTTGGAGAATATTGTGTGTTTGTAACACATTAGATGCAAAAATCTTTCCAAATCTTGTCAGAGTTATTTATTTAAGGCTGATATCTATGTTTGGAATGTGTTAAAGGTATTTCAAGTATTTGTACTCAACGTGTCTGAGAACTTATATAAAAGGATGTATTTTCAAACCAGATCTCAAGCACATCTTCTAAAATCCTTGAGTGGAATGACTTCTAAGGAAAGTGTTCATCTTGACAATACCTTCAAGAAATCTGGTTGTGAAAATATTGATAATGAAAAAGAAGATGTGACTCATCTCCTTGTTCAAAACAGCTTGGACGCTAAGGTTGATATTATCAATCTTCGTCAAGTCCTCCTCAGTACCAATGAAACTCATCATAGACATGCAACATTACTAAGAACTGTTATCTGTAACCAAAGAAAACTGATTAAACTTGGAATCGGTAATATGGAGTATTCTCGGAATATTAATCTAAAGGTTAATGCTTTAGCCTGTGAACATAACCAAGTATTGTGTGCAGAATCCGAAATATCAATCGAGATGCTGTTGATGAAGATCCTGAAAAATTTGAGGAAATTGAAGATGATCTTTGAAAGACACCTTTCTAAAGGTTGTTAGAGATTAAGTTATTTGCTGTAATACTTAATCTAGAGAAATATACATCAATTTTTGATTTCTTTCATTGATTGTATTAGTCCATTATGAATAAAATTATTTGATTTAAAAATTTTCTTGTGATAGTTTTCGGTTTACATAGCATGTGCTTGAATGCTTTTATCTTATTGCTATGTATGTTTATGGGATGTTTGATTTCGGTTTTACCACCTTAATATTCGATCTCATAATGTTGTGAACCCTTGTAGTTTGGGTGACTTTTTGATTTAGCAGGATTAAGTTTTATCCCATGTTGGTAGGCTTTATCAAAGAATCATGAGGGGTTCTGGTAGAAACAATATGTGAAAAAGTCATAATATGTTGAATCGGTTATGGTTTAGCATAAAAGCATATGTGTTTCGACGGTTTCAACTTTTGCTTGCAATTGTTAAAACCGATTTTCAACCCTTCTCTGGTAAAGGTTGGTTGTTGTTATTCTTTTGTTTTTTCATAAGGATGACAACATGATGATATTTCGATATCAATTCTCCCTGGACGAAGATGCAATCATATTGGAGAAGTGGATGCGAAATTTGAAGTAAAATCTTGTTAGTTAATTGTTTTCCTGTTTAAGAAAAGCATGAGTTTATTTCATATATATTTATTTCTTTTTCTTAACAAAATTTCAGTACAGTTGATGTTTATTCCATTATGTGTGTATGGATGTATGTGTGATTCAATTGGTTCCGGTTAAGAAAAACTATTGTTATCTTGCTTTATTGTGTGGTATCAATTGTTTAGACTTAGAAAATTTTGGTACAGTTGCGGTGCTTTTAATGTCTATGTTGTTTCAATTGCTTCCGGTTGAGGTGAATAATTATGCAAGTTGATTTATGTTGGTTTGTATGAATTATTTATGGATTAACAAAATAAAATGTTTACGGGATGAGTTGTTTAGTCCAATTCGATTCCGGATAAGAGAAAATAAGTTAATTCTTATCTTAGTTAGACTTATCGAAGTGAGGTTTCGGTTATTCAAGTCTAATCGAATGCCTTAACAAGAAATGCTAGTTAACTAACCTAGTACTTGTCTTGTTTAAAACTAAAAGGTCAAATTTTATGGATAATTAGAACCTGATGAGAAACATAGAGTTATCTTTATTTTGGTCTTATTGAATTAAGCGATTGTTTTTGTACAACCGGTTTAGAAAAGGGACTAAAGTGCTTAGTTGATTTTTGGTTTGCTAAACTAAAATGGAAAAATTATTTCGGACAATTATTTCCTTGGTAACATATAAAAATAAAACTACTTGTAGTTTCGGTTTTGATATTGGTTATCAGAACATGGTGTGTGGAACTCTCGTGCCTAACTCTACAGATTGCAAGTCTATTTTGAGATTTGTAAGATTCTTTTCGTGTTGTCCTTTATTTTTTCGCTTCTTTGTCATTTTGTGACAAAAAGGGGGAGAAATATATGGAGTAAACAAGTGATACTGGCATTGATTTTATATTGATTGGTATCGCTAAGGAAAAGAACATTGGTGCTTAAACTTTTTATCTAAACGAAAGAGTGAAAGCACACACTAAGGGGAAGTAACATGTCATATGAATTGGTATAACAAAGACGTGCGGATTGAATATATACCTATCTTCCTTAGGGGGAGTAATAGCTTTGTTATTATAATGTCAACAACGGCATTTTCAAGGATTGAATGTAAGCAGTTTACTGTGTTGTTGAATTCGGGAATCAAGCGTATGTGTAATGAATTTTTGTAATGTGTTTATCCATATGATATAAGAGTTTTGTCACTAAAACTGACAAAGGGGGATATTTTTAGAGCATAGCTCGGTTGAACCCACCAAGCGTTGGTATGTCAAGTTTGGTTGTCATATTTTAGTGAATCAAAACTCAAGTTAAGAGTCGCTTGATTATGTACTAGAGTCAACTTCGTATAGTTTAGCTTGAAAGTATTAGGATAATGAGACTTTACAAGTATTGCGAAGACTTGAAGGTGTGAAGAAGCAAGGAGCTATAACGACAACAATCATCCTTCCACTTGAGGTTAGTGATATTTGACTTGAACTGTTTCATTCCCTAACGTATCTTTCAAGTCGTGCATATTGAAAACATAACTGCGAAGCATATTTGAACTCTAGATAGACATAGTATTAAGAAATACAATATGAGGTTTATTTCTTAACCATTAAACTTTGTAGATAAGACATCACCATAATCATTTGAATGCTATTGTGATTATGTATGGGTATGAGGTGAGGATTTCATACTAGGGAACAATGTTTTAAATGTGTTCTAAGGAAGTAAGTTCATAAACTTGTTTCTGAATCGAAAAGGAAATCGCCAGGCGTTATTGGTTTTGTTATTCATTGCATATATTACGAACAACCAATATGTGTGATTGAGTATAACCGTTCACGGCTTGTTTGTGTTCTTGGTAGAACTATTCACAAAAGCCTGACTTATGTATTGGTATGACTTTTATTAGTGAAACTGATCTTAAGTAATCACCTGAGATGGTATGATCGGGTTTGTGATTTTATGTCTGACCAAATATGGGAAAGGGGAACCGATCCTAGTACCTAGTCAACCGAATTTTGGAAAGCTAGTGTGACTATGCACAATACTCACATGGAAGGTAGAATCGAAACTTGTTTTGGTAGAACCGTTAAACCCATGATTGTGATTGAATGTTATTTGATCAATCGCATAGTTCTTGAAAGTCAGATGAACCAATTCTAAACTTGTTTGGAAGTGTGGAAAATCGGTTTCAAGGTTGTAAAGTGAAAGAGAACTTACAGTAAGGATATCGACATACTTTGAACACGTGTTGTGAATGTTTATTTCTTTAATTGTTCAAAGTTATTCCTTAATAGCTAAGGGAAGAGAATCCCAGGATCGAAACATAAATAAGTTAAGAATCTTTTAATTAAGTTAATTAACTTCATTTTTAGGAAAATAAGAATTATTAATGTGCGTTTACTAATTAGAGATTTTCTGAGAGATTTCGATCATTATTTTTGGACAGAGCATTTCCAGGAATTATGGAAACCAAATTTGTTCTTTAATGAATATCTTAAGAATATTTTCGGTTTTGGAAATTCCTTGGTGTCCAAACTTCCTTGTCTATAAATACTTGAAGTTTTCCTTTCTAGCAAACTAATCCTTCGTAACAACAAACTTCCTCTTTGTTGTGTTGTTACTAGTGTAGCCTCCTATTCGTAGAGGAGAGTAACCTAATTAGGTGAAATCTCTTACGGACGCTCAGTTTAAAGTATTCTTTGGGATTGAGAAGCTCTATTAGTACCGTTGGTGGGAAACTAGATAATTGTTGTTTATCTTTTGTTTTCATTGATTTGATTGACTAACGGTGGTTGAACTTTGATTGCACCAAGTTTTTTTATGCTTGAGAATCTTCTCTTCTGATATAAGATTCACTCAAACTAGTTCAGATTTTCGACAGGGATCTTTAGACTATTGTTAGTTCTAAAGACAATCTTGTGATAATCCATTGTTAACAGACTCCGTTCTGTGCATGATTGATCACAAGAGATTCAAGTGATTGTGTGCAGGTTTTTATTGAATATCTAAGGACGAAGAATATATTGAAGATTTCTGATTTGTGGGTTCATAATCTTTGGTGTGCACAATACTTGTTTCGGTAAAATAGGATCCAATTAATAATCGGTTTATGCCTGTGATACCCAGGATCGAAACATAAATAAGTTAAGAATCTTTTAATCAAGGTAATTAACTTCATTTTTAGGAAAATAAGAATTAGTAATGTGCATTTACTAATTAGAGATTTTCTGAGAGATTTCGATCATTATTTTTGGACAGAGCATTTCCAGGAATTATGGAAACCAAATTTGTTCTTTAATGAATATCTTGAGAATATTTTCGGTTTTGGAAATTCCTTGGTGTTCAAACTTCCTTGTCTATAAATACTTGAAGTTTGCCTTTCTAGCAAACTAATCCTTCGTAACAACAAACTTCCTCTTTGTTGTGTTGTTACTGGTGTAGCCACCTATTCGGAGAGGAGAGTAACCTAATTAGGCAAAATCTCTTACTTACGCTCAGTTTAAAGTCTTATTTGGGATTGAGAAGCTCTATTAGTACCGTTGGTGGGAAACTAGATGATTGTTGTTTATCTTTTGTTTTCATTGATTTGATTGACTAACGTTGGTTGAACTTTGATTGCACCTAGTTTGTTTATGCTTGAGAATCTTCTCTTCTGTTATAAGATTCACTAAAACTAGTTCAGAGTTTCGACAGGGATCTTTAGACTGTTGTTAGTTCTAAAGACAATCTTGTGATAATCCATTGTTAACAGACTCCGTTCTGTGCGTGATTGATCACAAGAGATTCAGGTGATTGTGTGCAGGTTTTTATTGAAGATCTAAGGACGAAGAAGATATTGAAGATTTCTGATTTGTGGGTTCATAATATTTGGTGTGCACAGTACTTGTTTTGGTAAAAGAGGATCCAATTAATAATCAGTTTATCCATGTGATAGATTAGATTGATTAATTGAGTAGATCAAAATCAACACAATTCTTTGGATTAAGGGTGTTGTTTGCTTAATCTTAAACGATTACTTCGGTAATTGAACATAAGATACATCTAAGGACCTGACGAAGGAGTTTATGTTAAGATAAATAGAAGAGCCTTTGTCCGACTCATATCACTTGGTTGAATAAAGTTGATACCAAACATACTTGTTGTTCCTTTACTGTTTGGAATACGAACCAAAGGAATTGTTCCAAGTATGTGACTTATTCATAGGTCGGAGGCGTGGAAATACATATGGAACTAGGTGAACTATAGGTTTAGTTGCTTGGTCTCAACTATATGAAGTTCGGTGTAATTTTGTGTAGCGGCTTAATCCTGAGAGTATTCAATTCTGGACAAGGTCTCAGGGTTTTTCTGCATTTGCGGTTTCCTCATTAACAAAATCTTGATGTGTCATTTACTTTATATTTCCGCATTATAATTATTTTATTATAATTAAAGTAAATTACACAAACATTAATTCCTATTTACTTGATAAGTGAATCCTATTGTGTTTGGTTAAGTCCGAACCTTTTTTATCAAGTAATATACTTCGTTGTTGTATTGTCTCGATCTCGTATCCATAGATGATCACACGAAGTGTGAACCGATTAGTTGCATTGTCTCGACTCAGTTCATAGACAATCACTTTCAGAGAAAGGACTTATAGGTAGGAAAAGTTTTAGCTTGAGGTATACTAGGTGAAATCAAAGTTTCAACAACCGTTAGTCAATCAAATCAATCGAAAACTAATAACACTGCAATTATCTAGTTTCCTACCTGCGGTACTCGTAGATCTTCTTGATCCCACATAAGTATTTAAACGAGCGTTCGTAAGAGATTTCACCTGATTAGGATACTTTCCTCTCCGAATAGACGGCTCCACCATAAACAACAAGAAATGAAGTTTGATTGGCTCTTAGGATAGTTTGCTAGAAATGGAAACTTAGGTATTTATAGACCAAGGATATCAAGGAATTTCCAAAACCGAAAATATTCTCAAGATTTGCAATGAATGACAAAATTCGGTTTTCCTAATTCCAATAAATGCTTTTCCAATATTTCCAAAAACTCTCAATAGAAAATCTCCAATTAGTAAATGCACATTACTAATTTTTATTCTCTAGAGATACGCATTTAATTGCTGGTAATTAAAGAATATAAAACCAAAAACCTTAATTAAAAGATTCTTAATT
Source organism: Papaver somniferum (assembly GCF_003573695.1). Lineage (NCBI taxonomy): Eukaryota > Viridiplantae > Streptophyta > Magnoliopsida > Ranunculales > Papaveraceae > Papaver > Papaver somniferum. The sequence goes on from NC_039360.1 coordinate 218,801,841, forward strand.
TATTTCTGCATGGGATCACCTTGAGTACTAAGGAATATCTTTGAAAATGAAATGATAAGAGTTACTGGTCGTGTTCAAAGTATGTTGACATCTTTTCACTATAAATCATTATTTTATGTTTACATGGATTTACATTATTGGAATCGATTATACCACACTTCCAAACAAGTTTAGAATTGGTTTCCTTGTATTCTAAGATTACTATGAGATTGAACAAACACCAAATCACATACATGGGTTCAATCGGTTCTACCAATCACTAGGATCAGTTATACCTCAATATGGAAATATTTGTGATCGGTCACACCAGTTGCTAGGATCGGTTACACCAGTTACAAGGATCGAATCCATCTACACATGGTATTGCTTGTGATCAGTCACACCAGTTACCAGGACTGGTTACACTAGTTACCAGGACTGGTTACCAATTGCAAGGATCGATTACACAACACTCGTGATCGGTCACACCAATTACTAGGATCAGTCACACCAATTATAAGGATCGATCATACCAACACATGGTGATTACTTAGGATCGGTTACACCAATTAATAAAAACCAGTCATACCAAATCATAAGTGAGGCATTGTAATTAGTTATACCAAGATACATAACATAGTTAAGATCGGTTCTACCATGTCACACATAGGTCATCCAAAGATTTGCAATGAATAGCCGGACCAATAAGCCTAATGATTTCCCTTTCGATTCACGAAACAAGTTCATGAATGTACTTCCTTTAAACGAATGTAAAACATTGTTTCCTAGGATGAAATCTTTACCACAATCCATTCACATAATCATAACAATATATACAAGATTATGTCGATGTCATATCTACGAAGTTCAAAAGATAAGCGTTATACTTCGTAATCTGATTCCCTAATACTATGATCTTACTATTATGATCATGTCACATCACTAGAGTATTATACAATATGTACAATATATACATCTTTGCAGTTATTTTTTTAATACAAAACGACTTGAAAGATATGTTAGGAATGTAACAGTTCAAGTCCATGTTACTAACCTCGAGTGGAAGGATGATGTCGTCCTTGTAGATCGCTGCTTCTTCACATTCTTCAGGTCTTCGGTTGTATGTCTCAACATTCCTAGACTTTCTAGTCTAGCCTAAACGAAGTTGACTCTAGTATTTAATCAAGTGACTCTAGATGAGTTTTGATACTAAAATATGACAACCAAACTTGACATACCAACGCTTGGTGAGTTCAACCGAGCTATGCTCTAACACCCTGGGTTTTTCTGCATTTGCGGTTTCCTCGTAAAATTATTTTATGGTGTTCGTGTTATTTATTTTCCGCATTATATTATTTATCTTTATAATTGAAATATCACAGGTTGTACGTAAATCAATCAAAGTAGATACATCCATCGTAATTGTTGGATACGACTTGATTGATCTTTGGTATCGTCCAAGTACTCTCAATTTATAATCAGGTCCATAAACTTGTCTCCTTTTACATATTGATTGTGAGAGAAAAAGATATAAACTCTTCATATAATTCCTGATTGAGATTCATTAAGTTGTAACTCTCGGAATTGTATTTGAGTTTAGTCCATACAGGTTGCCTAAGAAAAAGTTAGTGGTGTATTTTGGTACCCTTGCATTTTCATTTTATTTTTAGAGTATTTCTCGGTTGAACCTACCAAAATTGAGATGCTTTATAAGATTACTAGAGTCAACTTCGTTAATGTTGAGACAAACTCGTGTTACTCTGAAGAACATGGAGACATATAGACACCAACGAACACATCATCCTTACTTTTGAGGTTAGCAATAAAAGACTTGACTTTTTTTCAAGTCGTTTATATTGAAAGCATAACATGCGAAGTTATATATATAAATATCTAGTGTTGATGACTTGATCATTAAATATGATCAAAGTGTCCAGGAGGAATGTACAAGTTATGTTACAACTTCGGTATATGAGAATACAAAATATAGCATTTATTTTTTGAACTTCGTATATGAGACATGACACTATCTCTGTAATTTATTACTAGATTGGATGATGAACTTTAGGCTGATTCCATGCCTAGAAAACTATGTTTAACTACATGAGTTTAAGGAAGTAGACTTGCGAAACTTGTTTCGTAGTTGAAAAGGATCAAAGGGAAACAAATTGTTCGTTTAACTAAATTTTGATGACAAGAAAAAAAAAAAAAAAAACGTTTTAGGAAACATGTGTAGCAAATAAATTGTTCGCTTTTAAGTGCCCAAACGATTTTGAATTTCCTATTCAATTTTTTACCTTTTCAATCCAGTGATGCTACACACCACCCTATTCACCTCCTACAATCTAAACCACAAAATTGTGAAATGGTGAACCTCACCTGAAGCTAAACTTAAATTTGAACCCAGATGTATATTTTAGATTGTAGGTAGATAAATGAGGAGGTGAATATCATTTTCGTTTTCAATAATGGATATGTTTTACGAACTCATCGAATTGGGGCATATCCAAACTAATTGGGGTATACAAAAGGTTAAGTTGACTTAGTTAAAAAGCAAAGATATGTTAAAATTGGGTAAATTACCTGACTACCCTTTTCATATTCGTTCTCCTTCCCAACCTAACAACCACTACTTCTCTCTCCGTCATTTTTTTCCTTCTTTTCCATCATTTCGTCTGAAGAAAAACTCATCGTTTAATAAAAACCCTTTGTTTTTATCAAACTCAGATGAATTTATCTCCTTCCTAACCTAAGGATCACTACTTTATTTTGTTATTTGAATGCCAAATGAGGTTAGAAAAATTGAAGTTGTTTATTTGCAGTTATATAGTTGTCAAGATATTTATTCATCTACCTTGACGACTCTTCAAGTTTTATCTTGGTCATCATGTTTTTGGGATAAATATCATGAAGACTTTTCATCTCTGAATTTAAAGTAACATTCACAAGGTCGTCATGATATTCATCTAAAAACTTTGACGACTAGATGACGGATATGATTACTCATCATGTTATGAAAATCTAAATCATGCGACTAACACCGTCAAAAAATTGTTATTCATGTGTTCCATTTGTAATTAGTCGTGAGGGTTTTGAAAACCTAACTTTCTGACTAGGATATGGTTGTCACTTTAATACATTTTCGACCCTAACGACTAAAATCTGCCAGAAAACCTATTTTCTAGTGTCCATTGTTACTTTTAAATGTCATGTTTTTGAAACCATAATCGTGACGACGTCCGATAATAGTTACTAGGCATGGTTGAAATAAATACAACATGACGACATTTCATTGACTATTAAAAGTCGTCATTTTGTTATTATATGGTCATGACGACCATGCCTGGTCGACATGTTATTAAGCAGTCGAGCATAATGAGTTTTTATAACTTGAGTTATGAATCTCTAAATCCCTTCTTCCATCTAAAGAATTAAACTAACAAAATCGTGTTCAATTCCAGTTTGAGAAGTTTTTGACTAGAGTAAGTTACAAAATTCTCAAAAACCAAAATTTGTCCACTTTTTTTTCTAGCAAGATTCATAAATTAAATCTAACAAAAAAATAGTAATCACTTAACAAATTTAATCTAATATCATTAACTTCACTAATTCGATAGATATTAATCAGAGAAAAAATTACGAAAGATATACGATTAAGGGGCTTTATATGAATTTTTAAATAACCTTATTTTGTCTGATTCATTATACCTCAATTAATTTAGATACCCCAGGACATGCATAAAACAAATGTAACAGCGAGTCAGCGACAAATCAAGGTATATATTTTGTGTGCATAAAATATTGGGCAGAGTAGTAACTTTCGTTTAAGTGATGCATTATTATTATTTTAGTTTATTCTTTTATTATACTTGTATTTTTTGCATCATTTGCTAATAAAAATAAAAAAAGAAAACTCTACTGTACAAGGACCTAAAATTGACTGCAGCTGGAATAGAACTGTGAATATCTTATGAAGGTACTGGAGTGTGTAAAGATTTACACTGAGGGGAATGTCTACAAAATGTGATCAATTGTAGAAATGGTCTTGCATTCGAAGATTGAGCGAGTAAGTTGCGAATGAGAAATACATACCAACGACGAATATCAAAATTAATGTGTCCGAAGAATAATATTCTCTATTGAGAAATCTTGTGATGTATTCAAGTCACTCAGCCTTGGGGAAAATAACACCTCTTTCACCAAGAGGTGATACGGGCCTGTTGACACTTGATAGTACTACTGGCAAGGAGTGGTTAAACATATCACTTTAAAAAGGTATAAGTTGTGTACTCGTTTGCTTGCCAGCTTAAGACACTAAACCATTTATCATCCAGGAGTGCACTATTTTGCATAAAAGTGGTGCAAGATACAAAAATAATATAATCCAATGATACAAGAGTGCACTATTTTGCAAACAAAAAAGTATCCCTATTTTCAACTTTATTTTTCGGACAACAACAAGATCCACAATGCAAGTAAAATCACAACAACTATTAAAAGCGAAACTAAAAAATTTCTAAACCCGATCATGTGTTAAGAAACATACCTCCATGTAAGAACAATCATTGATATTATAATAAAACAATGTAATTTCTTTTATAGGATATCAAAATCGAAGAGAAAGATGGATAAGTAATTTTTGTATTATTAAAACACATATTTTAAAAATATATGTATATATATATATATGATTCTCTTAGATGGGTGTATGGTATATAATAATAATTGACATTACAATATAAGTTTTGATATACATCAAAGTCTAATATGAAGAAAAATACTTATCTAAAGTTGTATTCAAATATGTAAAGCTAATGAAAATTTAGTAAACATCAGTAGTTTTGTAATTTCAAAACATTCATAGGTAGGTGCATGCAATATCATTCATATTTTGTGATGGAACCTCTATATAATGATAATGTATACATAAGAATACTTTTTTATGAGTCCCAAACAATATTCTTATACATGGGTTCTACACCGTATATTTCATTGTATCTTCACATATGACATATGTAACCAGGTTATGTCTATAATCAATTAATCACAAGGTCTTAAAAATACTTTTCGTTGTATTCTTAGTTTAAAGTGATAATATTTTGTACTTTACAAGCCTACATTTTATTTTATCTTATGAAACTTTTTGGCATGTACTGGAGGGAAGATGGATTTTTGACTCCAATTCATAAATAGTTTTTTGTATGAAATTATGGTTCAACACTTTGTTGGTTCTTGTGGTGTCAAAGCTTTATGTAATCCGAAACTTACGTACTTGAAAACTCATATATGTAAGCCTAAACTTTTTTACTTTAGTTTCTTCGTGTTTGTTCAATTTTTTTTGTTACAATCATCTGGTTACGTGGATTCACATATTTTATTTTATATATGTATATTTATATAGAAAAAGAAAAGAGAAACAAAATCTTACTTTCGGGATACAATATGGGATGCCTGAGAACCCAGAAGGGTATCTTATGGGATAAGAAAGTTCATATCCTGACATTAAGTGGATAAATAATTGTCTTAAATTTGGACCTGACCCTTTAATAACCTCTTGATTATGAAGTATATCACAAATTAAAGCTAAGTTTGTCGCCATAGTATTATCTTGTCTTTGGATGATGGAAACCCATCACAAAAGTTACTTCTTCCAAACCTTTAGAGATTAGTTGACTAGTTCTTATACGATGGTTCAGAGAGAACCTGCCTTATTCTTTTGGGTAGCCTCAAAATCAATATTCACTCTCTAGAGTTTCTTTTCAGTTTTATATAATAAATTATTGTTTTTCTTGTTTTAATGATTTTTATACATTTGGAGCAACATGTTTGTGAACCTCCTTAATCTAGTTTTGTTTCCGCCTGTGTATTTAAATTTGTGTAGACTTTTAGATATAGATAATCCTTTTATTGGTTCTTCTAAAGTTGCGTGGTTGACCTTGCATGTCCATATACTTTCAGGTATTTTTCCTGATTTTGGATTATTTCCAGTGACTCTTGTTGAAGTTTTAGCATAAGTGGAAATGAAGTGAACCGACTCGCCAGGTTTGTTTATGATTAAGAAGCGAAATATCTTTATTTAGATTTGTTGTAAGATTGATGACCCTTCTGCATGATGGAATGTCTATAGAGGGTTCTTACAGTCAATGTATTGCTTACTCAAATAACGAGAAAGTGATGAGTTTTACAACATTTTTGGCGCTATAATGCTACTTTTTCATAAAGTTGCTCACATCGTCAATTAAAATATGTTACCTTTTAGGATCGACATTATAGATTAGACACTTTCATAGGGATCAATACCCATCAATCAATTGAATAAACTCTTCCCATTGTATAGTTCAAGTTCGGAGGGTTAAGGAAGGCAAAACGAATACTGCATGCTATTGCTGAAGTTGAACGAATCACTATTGGCACCCTTAAATCTTAATGTAGATCATTGGCTCCAATATTTTCAAAGGCTCTTGCTACTCTAAATTCTTTGTACTTGGTTTTAGACCATTTTTGAACTAGAGTCCCTTACTTTCAGAGTTATCCTAATTCCATAAGAAATCCTATTGAATTTTATCCATAATGTCCATAGTAGATTTGGGCAACGACAAACATCGCATCTTGTTATTGGATGCAATTAAAGGACCAATTCAATTAGAACCATACAATCACACGAGAGAAGAGTGTTTATAATTCTAACTTTGAAGAGTAGAATAATATGTAGTATGAGGAACAATTGATTTTTTGTTCCTCGAAAAAGCGAGGTATACCTAATATTTTATTTTTTTCTAAGATTCGGGAGACTTTGAGAATACGAGGTAAGATTTTGCAAAGATGAAAATGAGAGGGTACTAAGTATACCACCAAATTTTCCGTACGGAAACATGTATAGACAAAATATAATACAATCACAAGTAGGTTAAAGCAAATGCCCTTGAAGAAGATTGTATATAGAGTTTATATTTGTGTCTTCCACAATCAATATGTATATTCCAAAGATCTGTGAACCTGATTGTGTAGAACAGTTCCTGGGTGATCTCAAAAATTAATATCTAAGATCAACTAGTCGTATCCGAATATTAACAACTATGAAACTTTAAATCTATTTCTCAAGATATGAATTCAATAAGAATGAGTCTTGTTTTTGATCTCAAATAATAAGGACTTAAACTATCTAGATTGATTAGTACTACTTGTGCTATTCCGATCATAAAGATAAGCAACATAACGCGGAAAAGGAAAAATACAAGAACCAGAATTTTCGTTAACGAGGAAAAGCGCACCTGCAGAAAAACCCCGAGACCTCGTCTATCTTGAACACCACACTGTATTAAACAACCACAGAAACTAGACTGCTATCATACTTCATACTAGAATGTGGTTGAGAACAAATTGACTCTCTAAGCAATTCAGATGCTGTCGTTTTTCTTATGCCATTTGAACCTCGCAAGATTCTACGCTCTTGATTCCCTTAGCTTACATCATTTCCATCTTAAAAGTTGCTTCAACCTTAGTGAAGACTTTTGGTACCAATATTCATCTAATAGACAAGCCTATTTGATTTCCCTTTTGATTTTTCAATGTAGGTTTGGAAATATGTTTGCAATAGACAAAGTCCAGCAATCCTCACAAATCCGGAACGCTTACATTCAATTAGCTGAGAAACCCAAATTACTAACCACCTTTCAAGAATAACCCAAACAAGCTTGAGATAGAAACACTTGTGAGTTCAATTGTGCAATGCTCTAACAAAATCCCCCTTTTTCAATTTTAGTGAGAAAACTATCAATACATATGGATAAAAAGAATAAATCTTTGAAAACTCCTCGAATCCATCATGCTTGATTTCTTCAACTTCTTGAACTCTTCGTTATTTCAAGTCGCAATGATCCTAAACGTGTTCAACTCAGCATCATTATTGTTGAAGATCCGTAACGATAACAACATTGAAAACAAATATCATCAATCGTCGTTATACAAAAACATGGTATTATTAGCTTCTCCAAAGTTCAATTATATCCCAACTGTTTTTCTAAAGGGAAATCAAATAGTCATTATGTTAGAGGCAAAATATTCAAAAAGTATTCACTTAGGTTAAAACAACTCATATGCCTGTGAAGGACGTCATCTATGGGAATCATGTTGTGTAGGGTCTTGCGAGATCCAATAGACGTAAAGGATCACAACTGAAGATAAATTGCTTGTAGGGACGATTCGGTCTCAATTACATTCTAGTCTGAAATCCGATAGTAGGCTAGTATCTGTAGCAGCTTAATATATATGGTGTTCAAGTTCTGGACTAGGCCTCAGGGCTATTTTTCTTTGTAGTTTTCCTCGTTAACAAAATTTATGTTATCTTATGTCATTTCTTTTCCGCATTATATTAATAATCACAGGTATAGTACGTTAAATAACCTAAACAATTTTTAAGCGTAAAAGACTATGTTGAAGCTACATGGCTTATTCTTGAGAATTCGTATCTTGAAAAAAATATCACAAGACTTTCTCTTGTTGGAATTCAAGTCATATGCAGTACGGGTATATACTAGGTTATTACTTGGATATTGATTTTTGAGATCGTCCAAGTAAAACTTGTTCTACAATTGAGGTACAAGATCTTATCCGTTGATCTACCATTTGTAGCAAGTTAGTCCATACAGTTTTCCGAAAAATAAGTTGGTGGTGTACTTGGTAGTCCGTCTTTTTCAATTGGTATCAGGGTAGTCAAATACCGTTTCACCTAATAATTTTGTGTTTGTAGGGATCTTAAATCTATAAACAAGATTTCTTTCTCTACTGACGTATACTATCAGTTGTTGAAACCGTCGTTTTTACGGATTCTATCAATGGTATCGGACCTCCTTCCATGTCAAAAGTAAATGAACACCTTAATCTCAATGGTTCGCATCGCCCAATAGTTTTGTACTCCCTCCGTTTCTAAAAAATAGGCTTGTTTCCTTATTTGGGTATGTCAAAAAAAAAGGCTTGTTTCCATTTGTGGAAAGTCAAATGTTATGATTTTACTAGTATACACATAGATGAACCACTTCTCTCTCTCCATTTTCTCTTAATACAAAAAGGGGACTACTTCTCTCTCCCCTTTATCTAATATCAAATGAGTGGGGACTAAAGATAGATTAGAAAAAAACATAAAAAAATGGTTATAATAATTAGTTTTCTTATTTTTTATGCAAATCAAACAAACCTATCTTTTAAAAACAGAGAGAGTAAAGGATTTAGACCTAGTCAAAGAAGTTTGATCAGAGGTCAAACTTCCGAGAAGCAAGGGATGCCATTTTTTTTAATTAGTTATCTCTAAACACATATTTATAGAGCAGAGAGAAAGAATGCTATAAATAGAAGAAGGTAGTGTGCAAAGAGGGAGATCTTGGGCTTCGTGATTTGTGTACTATTCTCTGGATGAGAGCCTGTACCATTTTCATTTTTTTAAAGGGTTTTTCAGTAAACAACTCAAAATGTGATAGAGGTGCTTGTAGCATCAGTGCAACAAACTGCGGTTTATGTGATTTTCAAGTTGAAGCTGTTGATTATTTATTATTATCATGTCAGTTCTTGTCTCAAGTTTGGAACTATTTTCTAGTCAGCTTTACCAACAATTGAACCATCAGTCTACTTTGATAATGGAATTCAAGAAGCGGTCTGCTGTGAACGTGGGGAATAAAAAAATAACGCGTGATTGGGGAATACTTAGACTAATGGGGGATATGAATTACTTTCCCCAACCAATAATGTCTGTTATGGGGTGTTTTTTAGGGCGGATATACAAAAATACCCTTCCATCTAAATTAAAATTTAAAACTAGAAATCGAAATCAAAATCAAATCCTAACAAGTTCTTAAAGATAGGTTAAATTAAATTGTTGTTGAGCAAGAAAAAGAAGAAATGGTTTCATTGAGAAGGTACATGATATCCAATCATATTTAAAGTGTTGTTGTTGTTTTAAAATTTTGTTTGGATTAGAACCATAAACTGAAACTTTTCAGTTTCAGTTTCAATCCAATCCTGGCTTGTGTTCATGATGAATACCCTACTGTTTTTTGTGTCGGCATGGTTTTTAGGATGAATACCATGCCGAAACTTGCTATTTCAGATAGATTTTTTCTGTAATTTTTTTTCCTAACACCGGCACGGTTCACTTAGGAATCGACTATGCCGACACCATTACTGGCATGCTCGATAATGAATTTTTTGTGCCGGTAATGTACTTACAATTTCAAAATTGAGAGATATTGTGTATCGGCATGGTGAAAGTATGAATACCATGCCGATTTGGTCCCTGCCGGCATGGTATTCATACTTTTACCATGCTGGCACCGAGTTTTTCAGGCGTAACACTGGCTGATTCAATGAAAAAAAAATCAAATTTCAATACTTATATATGATTAATTGGAACACTTGTTTATTTTCCTGGGTTGGTTCTTCACCTAAACCTTCATAATCATAAATATCTTGATTTAATGTTGCTGCATCAACAAATTCAATAATCTATTCTAATGATTATCAAACTAACCTATTAACTTGCCTAATTAATTTAACATTAAATATAATTAGTGAGGGGTAAATTAGGAATTAGTTAAAATACATGGATAAGGGGTGATTCTGATTTACTATTTATATCCCGCTTTTGTCTTTTTCCTCTATTCCCCAATGGCGCGTTGATAAAAAGGGAGGAAAATTTGGCTTATTGTTACTTTTGCAATTATACGGGCAGTGTTGGCTGAACTGAACGCGAGAACTATGTCTAAGCAGAGGGCCAAAAATAACCTGGCGTTTTTAGGGGCCACTCAAAAGGATTTAGGGGCCAACAATAAAACAAAAAAGGTCACCCAAAGGGAAAATGTAGCCAGCCCTTATCTCGCGTAATTCGTAATGGCGAAATTACCCTTATATATTCGGAGGATATGATAACATTGTTACCCTCCGAATGCAATCGGAGGCCAAAATATTTGCCAGACGTCCGATTATACGAGGTGCAGTATTTCTTGGTTCGTGTTTTGGATTCAGCGTTAATCGGGAGTTAAATATATTACAAAACCTACCGATTATAAGTTGTCGCAAATTCAAATTTTGAAAGCTACCATAATCGGTAGATATGCTAAATCCAATACCTACCGATTATTGGTTTCTCCACATTCAACTTTCGTCAAATTAGCCGTTGGAGTTTTTGGGAAAAACAAAAAGAGCCGTTGGACCCGAAACCTATATAAAGAAACTCATATCTATCACCCCAATTGCACCAAACTCTTTCCTCTCTCCAGTTTTAATTTTCATAACAAAAAACATGGATATTGCTTTTGCCGAAGAAGAAGATTGTGCTATTTATAGAGCGTGGGTTGTGGTAACTACTCATGATCGTGTTCACAAGCTCCACAAATCGGAATCCGAAGAGCGGATATGGAACCGTATCTTAATGGTATTTGAGGCCTTAGATGGTAATCGAATTCGAAGATCATCCAATGACATTAAGATGAGAAAGAATGCGCTAGATAAGGAGATTGACAAACTTGAAGATGAGGAACGGTTTGTTAGGAATGCTTTTCCTTGGTGGACGTATGAAAAACGAGTAAGTATCTCTGTAACTCCAATTCACATTAACAAAAGTTAGTACTAACTTGTTACTCATTCGTAATTTCAGAGAAATCTTGCGGATCGCCGGTATATGGACCTCTACGGGAAACGATTTGAACATGAAGGATGCTACAAAATCAAGAGGGACAATTTCTATGGTCACTGGAAGTTATGATCTGTTTTAATACTTTTATGGTCAATTAGGAGTATGGATTTAGGTGCTTTTGACGAAATTTTAAGGTTAAGGCCGTTTGAACTTTATGTAATGGATGTAATCGGAGTATTATTAATATAAAAACTAGCCGATTATACGAAATCGGTAGATTATTTTGTTAAACAACCTACCGATTGTAATATTCGGTTATTTTATGAGTCAACTTTCTTTCCGATTATGGTGTTGTTTGGTTCCAGGAAACAGTTTTTTTTTTGAACTTGTAATATTCGGAGGATAATGTTTTTGTAAAGTTCCGAATGTACGATGGCCCAAAAATCAGAATTTGGAAAAACTTATACTTTTCAAATTTTGTCTTTGAAATAATCGGACGTTAAATTAGTTACCAAAACTTCCGAATATGGGATGTCTAACCTTCAATATGGGCCCTTGGAACCACCTAGAGCCATGGCGTGGTTTGTTTTGAACTTGTGATATTCGGAGGATAGGTTTTTTATAAAGTTCCGAATGTACGATGGCCCAAAAATCAGAATTTGGAAAAACTTATACTTTTCAAATTTTGTCTTTGAAATAATCGGACGTTAAATTAGTTACCAAAACTTCCGAATATGGGATGTCTAACCTTCAATATTGGCCCTTGGAACCACCTGGAGCCATGGCGTGGTTTATTTTGAACTTGTGATATTCGGAGGATAGGTTTTTTATAAAGTTCTGAATGTACGATGGCCAAAAATCAGAATTTGGAAAAACTTATACTTTTCAAATTTTGTCTTTGAAATAATCGGACGTTAAATTAGTTACCAAAACTTCCGAATATGGGATGTCTAACCTTCAATATTGGCCCTTGGAACCACCTGGAGCCATGGGGTAGTTTGTTTTGAACTTGTGATATTCGGAGGATAGGTTTTTTATAAAGTTCCGAATGTACGATGGCCCAAAAATCAGAATTTGGAAAAACTTATACTTTTCAAATTTTGTCTTTGAAATAATCGGACGTTAAATTAGTTACCAAAACTTCCGAATATGGGATGTCTAACCTTCAATATTGGCCCTTGGAACCACCTGGAGCCATGGCGTGGTTTGTTTTGAACTTTTGATATTCGGAGGATATGTTTTTTATAAAGTTCCGAATGTACGATGGCCCAAAAATCAGAATTTGGAAAAACTTATACTTTTCAAATTTTGTCTTTGAAATAATCGGACGTTAAATTAGTTACCAAAACTTCCGAATATGGGATGTCTAACCTTCAATATTGGCCCTTGGAACCACCTGGAGCCATGGCGTGGTTTGTTTTGAACTTGTGATATTCGGAGGATAGGTTTTTTATAAAGTTCCGAATGTACGATGGCCAAAAAATCAGAATTTGGAAAAACTTATACTTTTCAAATTTTGTCTTTGAAATAATCGGACGTTAAATTAGTTACCAAAACTTCCGAATATGGGATGTCTAACCTTCAATATTGGCCCTTGGAACCACCTGGAGCCATGGCGTGGTTTGTTTTGAACTTGTGATATTCGGAGGATAGGTTTTTTATAAAGTTCATAATGTACGATGACCCAAAAATCAGAATTTGGAAAAACTTATACTTTTCAAATTTTGTCTTTGAAATAATCGGACGTTAAATTAGTTACCAAAACTTCCGAATATGGGATGTCTAACCTTCAATATTGGCCCTTGGAACCACCTGGAGCCATGGCGTGGTTTGTTTTGAGCTTGTGATATTCGGAGGATAGGTTTTTTATAAAGTTCCGAATGTACGATGGCTCAAAAATCAGAATTTGGAAAAACTTATACTTTTCAAATTTTGTCTTTGAAATAATCGGACGTTAAATTAGTTACCAAAACTTCCGAATATGGGATGTCTAACCTTCAATATTGGCCCTTGGAACCACCTGGAGCCATGGCGTGGTTTGTTTTGAACTTGTGATATTCGGAGGATATGTTTTTTTATAAAGTTCAGAATGTACGATGGCCCAAAAATCAGAATTTGGAAAAACTTATACTTTTCAAATTTTGTCTTTGAAATAATCGGACGTTAAATTAGTTACCAAAACTTTCGAATATGGGATGTATAACCTTCAATATTGGCCTTTGGAACCACCTGGAGCCATGGCGTGGTTAGTTTTGAACTTGTGATATTCAGAGGATAGGTTTTTTATAAAGTTCCGAATGTACGATGGCCCAAAAATCAGAATTTGGAAAAACTTATACTTTTCAAATTTTGTCTTTGAAATAATCGGACGTTAAATTAGTTACCAAAACTTCCGAATATGGGATGTCTAACCTTCAATATTGGCCCTTGGAACCACCTGGAGCCATGGCGTGGTTTGTTTTGAACTTGTGATATTCGGAGAATAATGTTTTTGTAAAGTTCCGAATGTACGATGGCCCAAAAATCAGAATTTGGAAAAACTTATACTTTTCAAATTTTGTCTTTGAAATAATCGGACGTTAAATTAGTTACCAAAACTTCCGAATATGGGATGTCTAACCTTCAATATTGGCCCTTGGAACCACCTGGAGCCATGGCGTGGTTTGTTTTGAACTTGTGATATTCGGAGAATAGGTTTTTTATAAAGTTCCGAATGTACGATGGCCCAAAAATCAGAATTTGGAAAAACTTATACTTTTCAAATTTTGTCTTTGAAATAATCGGACGTTAAATTAGTTACCAAAACTTCCGAATATGGGATGTCTAACTTTCAATATGGGCCCTTGGAACCACCTGGAGCCATGGCGTGGTTTGTTTTGAACTTGTGATATTCGGAGGATAGGTTTTTTATAAAGTTCCGAATGTACGATGGCCCAAAAATCAGAATTTGGAAAAACTTATACTTTTCAAATTTTGTCTTTGAAATAATCGGACGTTAAATTAGTTACCAAAACTTCCGAATATGGGATGTCTAACCTTCAATATGGGCCCTTGGAACCACCTGGAGCCATAGCGTGGTTTGTTTTGAACTTGTGATATTCGGAGGATAGGTTTTTTATAAAGTTCCGAATGTACGATGGCCCAAAAATCAGAATTTGGAAAAACTTATACTTTTCAAATTTTGTCTTTGAAATAATCGGACGTTAAATTAGTTACCAAAACTTCCGAATATGGGATGTCTAACCTTCAATATTGGCCCTTGGAACCACCTGGAGCCATGGCGTGGTTTTTTTTGAACTTGTGATATTCAGAGGATAAGTTTTTTATAAAGTTCCGAATGTACGATGGCCCAAAAATCAGAATTTGGAAAAACTTATACTTTTCAAATTTTGTCTTTGAAATAATCGGACGTTAAATTAGTTACCAAAACTTCCGAATATGGGATGTCTAACCTTCAATATGGGCCCTTGAAACCACCTGGAGCCATGGCGTGGTTTGTTTTGAACTTGTGATATTCGGAGGATAGGTTTTTTATAAAGTTCCGAATGTACGATGGCCCAAAAATCAGAATTTGGAAAAACTTATACTTTTCAAATTTTGTCTTTGAAATAATCGGACGTTAAATTAGTTACCAAAACTTCCGAATATGGGATGTCTAACCTTCAATATGGGCCCTTGGAACCACCTGGATCCATGGCGTGGTTTGTTTTGAACTTGTGATATTCGGAGGATAGGTTTTTTATAAAGTTCCGAATGTACGATGGCCCAAAAATCAGAATTTGGAAAAACTTAAGCTTTTCAAATTTTGTCTTTGAAATAATCGGACGTTAAATTAGTTACCAAAACTTCCGAATATGGGATGTCTAACCTTCAATATTGGCCCTTGGAACCACCTGGAGCCATGGCGTGGTTTGTTTTGAACTTGTGATATTCGGAGGATAGGTTTTTTATAAAGTTCTGAATGTACGATGGCCCAAAAATCAGAATTTGGAAAAACTTATACTTTTCAAATTTTGTCTTGGAAATAATCGGACGTTAAATTAGTTACCAAAACTTCCGAATATGGGATGTCTAACCTTCAATATTGGCCCTTGGAACCACCTGGAGCCATGGCGTGGTTTGTTTTGAACTTGTGATATTCGGAGGATAGGTTTTTTATAAAGTTCCGAATGTACGATGGCCCAAAAATCAGAATTTGGAAAAACTTATACTTTTCAAATTTTGTCTTTGAAATAATCGGAAGTTAAATTAGTTACCAACACTTCCGAATTTGGGCTGTCTAACCTTCAATATGGGCCCTTGGAACCACCTGGAGTCATGGCGTGGTTTGTTTTGAACTTGTGATATTCGGAGGATAGGTTTTTTATAAAGTTCTGAATGTACGATGGCCCAAAAATCAGAATTTGGAAAAACTTATACTTTTCAAATTTTGTCTTTGAAATAATCGGACGTTAAATTAGTTACCAAAACTTCCGAATATGGGATGTCTAACCTTCAATATTGGCCCTTGGTACCACCTGGAGCCATGGCGTGGTTTTTTTTGAACTTGTGATATTCGGAGGATAGGTTTTTTATAAAGTTCCGAATGTACGATGGCCCAAAAATCAGAATTTGGAAAAACTTATACTTTTCAAATTTTGTCTTTGAAATAATCGGACGTTAAATTAGTTACCAAAACTTCCGAATATGGGATGTCTGACCTTCAATATTGGCCCTTGGAACCACCTGGAGCCATGGCGTGGTTTGTTTTGAACTTGTGATATTCGGAGGATAGGTTTTTTATAAAGTTCTGAATGTACGATGGCCCAAAAATCAGAATTTGGAAAAACTTATACTTTTCAAATTTTGTCTTTGAAATAATCGGACGTTAAATTAGTTACTAAAACTTCCGAATATGGGATGTCTAACCTTCAATATTGGCCCTTGGAACCACCTGGAGCCATGGCGTGGTTTGTTTTGAACTTGTGATATTCGGAGGATAGGTTTTTTATAAAGTTCCGAATGTACGATGGCCCAAAAATCAGAATTTGGAAAAACTTATACTTTTCAAATTTTGTCTTTGAAATAATCGGACGTTAAATTAGTTACCAAAACTTCCGAATTTGGGCTGTCTAACCTTCAATATGGGCCATTGGAACCACCTGGAGCCATTGCGTGGTTTGTTTTGAGCTTGTGATATTCGGAGGATAGGTTTTTTATAAAGTTCCGAATGTACGATGGCCCAAAAATCAGAATTTGGAAAAACTTATACTTTTCAAATTTTGTCTTTGAAATAATCGGAAGTTAAATTAGTTACCAAAACTTCCGAATTTGGGCTGTCTAACCTTCAATATGGGCCCTTGGAACCACCTGGAGCCATGGCGTAGTTTGTTTTGAACTTGTGATATTCGGAGGATAGGTTTTTTATAAAGTTCCGAATGTATGATGGCCCAAAAATCAGAATTTGGAAAAACTTATACTTTTCAAATTTTGTCTTTGAAATAATCGGACGTTAAATTAGTTACCAAAACTTCCGAATATAGGATGTCTAACCTTCAATATTGGCCCTTGGAACCACCTGGAGCCATGGCGTGGTTTGTTTTGAACTTGTGATATTCGGAGGATAGGTTTTTTATAAAGTTCCGAATGTACGATGGCCCAAAAATCAGAATTTGGAAAAACTTATACTTTTCAAATTTTGTCTTTGAAATAATCGGACGTTCAATTAGTTACCAAAACTTCCGAATATGGGATGTCTAACCTTCAATATGGGCCCTTGGAACCACCTGGAGCCATGGCGTGGTTTGTTTTGAACTTGTGATATTCGGAGGATAGGTTTTTTATAAAGTTCCGAATGTACGATGGCCCAAAAATCAGAATTTGGAAAAACTTATACTTTTCAAATTTTGTCTTCGAAATAATCGGACGTTAAATTAGTTACCAAAACTTCCGAATATGGGATGTCTAACCTTCAATATGGGCCCTTGGAACCACCTGGAGCCATGGCGTGGTTTGTTTTGAACTTGTGATATTCGGAGGATAGGTTTTTTATAAAGTTCCGAATGTACGATGGCCCAAAAATCAGAATTTGGAAAAACTTATACTTTTCAAATCTTGTCTTTGAAATAATCGGAAGTTAAATTAGTTACCAAAACTTCCGAATATGGGATGTCTAACCTTCAATATGGGCCCTTGGAACCACCTGGAGCCATGGCGTGGTTTGTTTTGAACTTGTGATATTCGGAGGATAGGTTTTTTATAAAGTTTCGAATGTACGATGGCCCAAAAATCAGAATTTGGAAAAACTTATACTTTCCAAATTTTGTCTTTGAAATAATCGGACGTTAAATTAGTTACCAAAACTTCCGAATATGGGATGTCTAACCTTCAATATGGGCCCTTGGAACCACCTGGAGCCATGGCGTGGTTTGTTTTGAACTTGTGATATTCGGAGGATAGGTTTTTTATAAAGTTCCGAATGTACGATGGCCAAAAAATCAGAATTTGGAAAAACTTATACTTTTCAAATTTTGTCTTTGAAATAATCGGAAGTTAAATTAGTTACCAAAACTTCCGAATTTGGGTTGTCTAACCTTCAATATGGGCCCTTAGAACCACCTGGAGCCATGGCGTGGTTTGTTTTGAACTTGTGATATTCGGAGGATAGGTTTTTTATAAAGTTCCGAATGTACGATGACCCAAAAATCAGAATTTGGAAAAACTTATACTTTTCAAATTTTGTCTTTGAAATAATCGGACGTTAAATTAGTTACCAAAACTTCCGAATATGGGATGTCTAACCTTCAATATTGGCCCTTGGAACCACCTGGAGCCATGGCGTGGTTTGTTTTGAACTTGTGATATTCGGAGGATAGGTTTTTTATAAAGTTCCGAATGTACGATGGCCAAAAAATCAGAATTTGGAAAAACTTATACTTTTCAAATTTTGTCTTTGAAATAATCGGACGTTAAATTAGTTACCAAAACTTCCGAATATGGGATGTCTAACCTTCAATATTGGCCCTTGGAACCACCTGGAGCCATGGCGTGGTTTGTTTTGAACTTGTGATATTCGGAGGATAGGTTTTTTATAAAGTTCCGAACGTACGATGGCCCAAAAATCAGAATTTGGAAAAACTTATACTTTTCAAATTTTGTCTTTGAAATAACCGGACGTTAAATTAGTTACCAAAACTTCCGAATATGGGATGTCTAACCTTCAATATTGGCCCTTGGAACCACCTGGAGCCATGGCGTGGTTTGTTTTGAACTTGTGATATTCGGAGGATAGGTTTTTTATAAAGTTCCGAATGTACGATGGCCCAAAAATCAGAATTTGGAAAAACTTATACTTTTCAAATTTTGTCTTTGAAATAATCGAAAGTTAAATTAGTTA
This sequence comes from Papaver somniferum, assembly GCF_003573695.1. NCBI lineage: Eukaryota > Viridiplantae > Streptophyta > Magnoliopsida > Ranunculales > Papaveraceae > Papaver > Papaver somniferum. Next base: position 218,820,818 of record NC_039360.1, read on the forward strand.
CCAAAACTTCCGAATTTGGGTTGTCTAACCTTCAATATGGGCCCTTGGAACCACCTGGAGCCATGGCGTGGTTTGTTTTGAACTTGTGATATTCAGAGGATAGGTTTTTTATAAAGTTCCGAATGTACGATGGCCCAAAAATCAGAATTTGGAAAAACTTATACTTTTCAAATTTTGTCTTTGAAATAATCGGAAGTTAAATTAGTTACCAAAACTTCCGAGTTTGGGATGTCTAACCTTCAATATTGGCCCTTGGAACCACCTGGAGCCATGGCGTGGTTTGTTTTGAACTTGTGATATTCGGAGGATAGGTTTTTTATAAAGTTCCGAATGTACGATGGCCCAAAAATCAGAATTTGGAAAAACTTATACTTTTCAAATTTTGTCTTTGAAATAATCGAAAGTTAAATTAGTTACCAAAACTTCCGAATATGGGATGTCTAACCTTCAATATTGGCCCTTGGAACCACCTGGAGCCATGACGTGGTTTGTTTTGAACTTGTGATATTCGGAGGATAGGTTTTTTATAAAGTTCCGAATGTACGATGGCCCAAAAATCAGAATTTGGAAAAACTTATACTTTTCAAATTTTGTCTTTGAAATAATCGGAAGTTAAATTAGTTACCAAAACTTCCGAATTTGGGCTGTCAAACCTTCAATATGGGCCCTTGGAACCACCTGGAGCCATGGCGTGGTTTGTTTTGAACTTGTGATATTCGAAGGATAGGTTTTTTATAAAGTTCCGAACGTACAATGATCCAAAAATCAGAATTTGGAAAAACTTATACTTTTCAAATTTTGTCTTTGAAATAATCGGAAGTTAAATTAGTTACCAAAACTTCCGAATTTGGGATGTCTAACCTTCAATATTGGCCCTTGGAACCACCTGGAGCCATGGCGTGGTTTGTTTTGAACTTGTGATATTCGGAGGATAGGTTTTTTATAAAGTTCCGAATGTACGATGGCCCAAAAATCAGAATTTGGAAAAACTCATACTTTTCAAATTTTGTCTTTGAAATAATCGGACGTTAAATTTGTTACCAAAACTTCCGAATATGGGATGTCTAACCTTCAATATGGGCCTTTGGAACCACCTGGAGCCATGGCGTGGTTTGTTTTGAACTTGTGATATTCGGAGGATAGGTTTTTTATAAAGTTCTGAATGTACGATGGCCCAAAAATCAGAATTTGGAAAAACTTATACTTTTCAAATTTTGTCTTTGAAATAATCGGACGTTAAATTAGTTACCAAAACTTCCGAATATGGGATGTCTAACCTTCAATATGGGCCCTTGGAACCACCTGGAGCCATGGCGTGGTTTGTTTTGAACTTGTGATATTCGGAGGATAGGTTTTTTATAAAGTTCCCAATGTACGATGGCCCAAAAATCAGAATTTGGAAAAACTTATACTTTTCAAATTTTGTCTTTGAAATAATCGGAAGTTAAATTAGTTACCAAAACTTCCGAATATGGGATGTCTAACCTTCAATATTGGCCCTTGGAACCACCTGGAGCCATGGCGTGGTTTGTTTTGAACTTGTGATATTCGGAGGATAGGTTTTTTATAAAGTTCCGAATGTACGATGGCCCAAAAATCAGAATTTGGAAAAACTTATACTTTTTGAAATTTTGTCTTTGAAATAATCGGAAGTTAAATTAGTTACCCAAACTTCCGAATATGGGCTGTCTAACCTTCAATATTGGCCCTTGGAACCACCTGGAGCCATGGCGTGGTTTGTTTTGAACTTGTGATATTCGGAGGATAATTTTTTTGTAAAGTTCTGAATGTACGATGGCCCAAAAATCAGAATTTGGAAAAACTTATACTTTTCAAATTTTGTCTTTGAAATAATCGGAAGTTAAATTAGTTACCAAAACTTCCGAATATGGGATGTCTAACCTTCAATATTGGCCCTTGGAACCACCTGGAGCCATGGCGTGGTTTGTTTTGAACTTGTGATATTCGGAGGATAGGTTTTTTATAAAGTTTCGAATGTACGATGGCCCAAAAATCAGAATTTGGAAAAACTTATACTTTTCAAATTTTGTCTTTGAAATAATCGGACGTTAAATTAGTTACCAAAACTTCCGAATATGGGATGTCTAACCTTCAATATGGGCCCTTGGAACCACCTGGAGCCATGGCGTGGTTTGTTTTGAACTTGTGATATTCGGAGGATAGGTTTTTTTATAAAGTTCTGAATGTACGATGGCCCAAAAATCAGAATTTGGAAAAACTTATACTTTTCAAATTTTGTCTTTGAAATAATCGGAAGTTAAATTAGTTACCAAAACTTCCGAATATGGGATGTCTAACCTTCAATATGGGCCCTTGGAACCACCTGGAGCCATGGCGTGGTTTGTTTTGAACTTGTGATATTCGGAGGATAGGTTTTTTATAAAGTTCCGAATGTACGATGGCCCAAAAATCAGAATTTGGAAAAACTTATACTTTTCAAATTTTGTCTTTGAAATAATCGGACGTTAAATTAGTTACCAAAACTTCCGAATATGGGATGTCTAACCTTCAATATTGGCCCTTGGAACCACCTGGAGCCATGGCGTGGTTTGTTTTGAACTTGTGATATTCGGAGGATAGGTTTTTTTATAAAGTTCCGAATGTACGATGGCCCAAAAATCAGAATTTGGAAAAACTTATACTTTTCAAATTTTGTCTTTGAAATAATCGGAAGTTAAATTAGTTACCAAAACTTCCTAATATACCACACAAATCATTGTCATTTGAACTTGTCTAACTTAGTTACCCAAACAAATTTCCGAATGTACAACAAAAATCATTGTCATTTATCTGCTCTTCTTTACTTTACGACCGTGACTACCTCCCAGTCCTGCACGACCACGGGTTTGAGCACCTTCAGTTTGAGCACCTTCAGTTTGAGCAGCTTCAGTTGGAGCAGCTTCAGCGCTCGATGAAGCTCGAGTTCTTCTACCCGTCTTTGATACTGCCACCTTGGGCTGATGCCTCTTCGTGACTTTCTCCCCAAACTGGGCAGCATAATCTTCGTTATCCATATTATCAACTAGATCTCTAGCCTCTTTGATCTTCTCAGCTGGCATGGGATCTCCGCTCTTCAAGCATGCAGTTAACGTTTTGGAAACACGCTTGAACCTATTCACCTGTTTTTTATACCTAATGACATAACATCGAACGGTAATTACCTAAGATTTATAAGAATAATATAAAATGAACAAAAATATAAGAACACGCACCGGTCTATCATAACCAGCTGGTTTGTCTTTGATGATACAATTATAACTTGAACCCGCCGCAGTAGTGTTGGATTTGATTTCACGGATAACCAAAGGATGTGATACCTTGTTATACCAACTCATATAGTCTGGAGAATTTTCATCACCTCGGATGGTTCGTCTACCAGTGTCGATAATGAAGTCATTCCTCTTATCCCAGTTATCAAGAACAGTAGGTGGGCCTGTGTGAACAATCGTGAGATTGTCACCACTAGAAGAACACAACTCCAACTCCAATTTGTAGTAATCCCCCATTTTCTCCAGAGGTTGATGTTGTATATACCCGTGTTGTCGCATCACCCTAGAGGGGTTATACATCACATATCCTGTGGGGTGCCACAATGGTCCAAAATAAAGGGACAAGTCCGACCGAACATTTATATGCCCACTGACTCGATCTTCCTTGTATGGATCAAAGCGTACGTCTGAGGCCTTCAATTGGTCCAAAATATCCCTCATGCGAATCAACTGCTGCTCCTTTGTCCTAGAACGGTTGTCTTCAAATATATACTTTGTTCCTATAGGAGTACCTTTGCACCACCCCGGGTTCTCTCCGGCCAACTTCAGGATAGGGAAGTGGTCATAGATCCATGCCTATATACATAAGAAACCAAGTTTTAGTAAATAGATTGTGTATATTCGGTAGTAATTTCCAAACATAATTTCCGATTATATATAATCGGAAACAAAACTGAGTAGCTATCCACCGAATACACAACATTCGAAAATATATATGGATCATTTCCAACCGAATATGCGTCATTTGGAGTTCAGTAACCTATAGCTTTTCTGGCCTGTATATTCGGTTCTAATATCAAAAGAATATTTCCGATTGTATATAATCGGGAAAACAATTAAGTACCTAGCCACCGAATAACCAACATTCGGAAAATAAGATGGATCAATTCCTACCGAATATGCGTCATTTGGAGTTCAGTAACCTATAGCTTTTCTGGCCTGTATATTCGGTTCTAATATCAAAAGAATATTTCCGATTGTATATAATCGGAAAACAAAGTAAGTACTTAACCACCGAATAACCAACATTCGGGAAAAGAGATGGATAATTTCCTACCGAATATGCGTCATTTGGAGTTATGGATATGCATCATATGTATTTTCTATTGAATAACTATATAGTGAGTTATAGAGTTAAAGAAAAAACCTGCAATAGAGCCACATTCCCGGAAACTTGGCAGGTTCCTAGCCTCGAAGCCTTTCTCAACTCTTCCATCAAGAATGCTAGGCATGCCGTGCCCCAAGAATAGTCACCGACTTCATGGAGAGGATCCAAAAGTTGTATAAGGTTGGCGTCGATCCGGTTGCCAGAAGTATTGGGGAATATGACACATCCCAATACACAAAGGAGATATGCGGTGGCAGCGTGGTTCACTTGCTCATCAGTTAACGTTCCATTCTTTTCCTTCTCCAAGGTGCCTCGAAACATATTCATCAAAGCTGTAATGTTGATCTGTCTTGTTCTGTAACTTGCATGCCTCCTAAACTCTGCTGTTGTTGTCTCTTCATCCCAACCTAAGCACTTGTTAGTTAGAGAATAAAGTTGTGCCCAACTTAACTGCTTTGTGTAGTTAAACTTCACAGTTGTGCCTTGGTCGGGAAGGTTAAGAATCTGCACAACATCATCCGGGGTGATCGTCATCTCCCCAAACGGCATATGGAAAGTATCGGTCTCAGGATACATTCTCTCCACGAACGCCGATATGGCCACACGATCATGTTCCAACAATGAATTCTCGGCGGCATTAGCTAACCCCGAGTTGGCAACAATTGTCTTGAACCTTTCACATTCACCGGATAAAGGCCACGCAAGCATTTTTGTTGGTGCGGCGGTAGGTTTGAGTAGACGGACCGCATCTTGATGATCCTATTAATACAAGTATTACGATATAACACATAGACAATACATTAATAAAAAATAGTAATTTTATTACCTCGGTTTCATATATTTCTCTGGCCCATGAGTCTTTGTATCCAAATAGCAATTTTCCTCCATCCGCTGGTAGTCCAAGGATTGTGCCTGCTGGAATACCCTTATTCTTCAAGTGCTGAGGGACAAGATGTGATGCTATCTTAGCAATATCCTTCCTTACAACATCTTTTCCTTTTTTGGCTTTTTGGGTACCACTTGGTTGTCCTTCTTCTTCTACTCTTGCCACTGGATCAACTGGTTCAACACTTGGTCCTGCACTTTGTTGAGCGGCTTGTTCAACACTTGGTCGCACCCCTTGTTCACTGCCTTGTTGTTCAACAGTTGGTTGCACTCCTTGTTGACTGCTTTGTTCTTGTTCGCTTTGTTGATCACCTGAATTATCTTTGGCACTCCTTTCCCTCCTAGCACTAGCTGTCACTTTCTTCCTCCCTTCTCGACTTTGTCTAAACAACAAAGAAAGGAACAATATTTACAAACTATACAATCGGAAGACAAAGTATGGAAATATAACCCGAATGTACACATTCGGACGTAAGAAGACACATATTGTTTCCGAATACAAAACAATCGGAATCTAACTAAACATATTTGCAACCGAATATACATCAATTGGACTTCAGAAGCTGTAAATTTTTCATCCTACACAATCGGAAGAAAAAGTGCACCTCTATAACCCGAATGTACAAATTCGGAAGTAAGAAGACACATATTTTTTCCGAGTGAAAAACAATCGGAATATAACTAAACACGTTTACAACCGAATATTCATCAACTGGAGTTCAGAAACTCTAAAATTTTATCCTACACAATCGGAGGTCTAAAACATTATTTTGTCTTCCGAATAAATACTGGCCCCAAAATGGGATTTTTCCTATATCATAAATTTTGAGATTTTTTCAATATATACATTCGGTAGTGAGTGTTCTTCCGAATACTTTGTGTCTACTTAAATATATTCGGTAGCCAAAAAATTCATTAAACTACCGATTATTAGCAGTTTGTATCCAGGAAGATATGGCCAACAATATTCGGCAGATAATCATCAAATCTTTCTCCCGAATACCGTCGATGTTCTTGAAAAATGAAGAACACGACTACATTCGGAAGTAAATGAGCATGCATATCGTCCGAATCTGGATAAATAACCGAAAACCCTAGAAATTTTTTTTCTCCATTTCTACGAATTAAAGCGAAATAAACCCCAAAAATGATAGATTCTTACCTAATTGGGGCCATTTGAAGTTGACGAAGTGTTTGAGTCTCGGAATCGCCACCACCGACTACATTGCCGGGTACTTGTTCTTCGCGTTCTTCTTCATTTGCAGCAAGAATTTCTTTATTTCTTGCTAAAATTCCAATGTTTGGATCGATACCCCGAGCAACATTTTTGGTTCTAGGTCTGTGGGTTTCATTTCTCTTATCCATTGTTTTATAATCGAATCGACGATGTTTTGATTTTACGATTCGCGGCGATGTTTCGGTTGAACGAGGAAATTTTTTTTTTCTTCCACAATCGGAAGATAATATGAAACTGGAAGAAGAAGAGTTGAAATGAGTAGAATTGTTTTTGATTTGGTTTTTATACAGTTTTACCAGAAGGGCATTTATGTAACTTCAATATCATATAGGGTACCCCTTAACTAGAGTCTTTGGCTGGGTATAAATTGATGGCCCCTAAATCCTTTGGGATGGCCCCTAAAAACGCCAGGAAAAATAAAGACTACATAGTACATGAAGTCAAGAGTCTAACTTATACCTGGGGTATGAATTACGGTTGGTTTAAAACCATTTCTTTCACTGCTTTACTTTACTGATTAATCGGAAGGTAGTATTAGTATCTGTCATTGAAAGGAAATCAGGAGTAATACAACAATGTTCGTGCTGCTTAATTCAATATTTGAATATGCTTTTAAAAGACCACAAACCTGTGATGATTTACAATACAAATTTCAAAATTACAGGGTAAATCTTGGTTGGGAAACTTGGGATGTGAAGCTAGCGTCGGAGTATTATAAGCTACAGAGGAAGATAATCTTTTCGGTTTTGGGCCTTTTGGCTTCATATTGTGAGCTTGAGATGCTGCGAAGTTTCAGTTCAGTGGATAATTTGTTTGACAACTCAAATTATTTCCTTCCGCCCATATCTGTGTAGCTCAAGCATTACACTTACCTTGATCCTGTTCATGCCAAGAAAACCCTCACTAACTTCTTGAGAACGAATCTCGTTTCGCTAACTCGTATTTTGTAGTCTGATTTTCGGTACTGTCATTAATCTGAACTTTTGAGCACTCGAAGAAGAAGGAAGCTGTGTATATACTGACATGCCAGAAGTGAGCACGAGAGAGAGAGAGAGACAATCCAATTCCATTGACCATACCTTAATTTGCTAAATCCAGTAATTTGTGGATTTTTACTACTTTCCAGCTTATTCTAGCCAGAGCTAATGCAAGAAATCCAGGAATTACTTACAAAACCCCAACAAAAGCTATCATGTAGTAACTTCAATGATCTGCCATCTGAAATTCAAAAACAAAATTGAAAAATGGATGCAAAAATGACAACTTAAGTTTGCCCAATAAGCAGAATTCCACATACAAGTCAAAATTCCCAGGGTAAAGGGAAGCTACCTTTCAAGAATATTCAAAGACAACCATGACGAACAAAATTGTTCAAGAGCACTCAATCAACCATCCAATAAGAAGACCCAAAGTCCCAAATGACAAGCATAACATTCCCAGATATGCACAGATGAGTAGTATTGGGTAAGAACTTTTCCAAGTAATGAAAAGTTGCAACCTCTAACTAGGAGAACTAAAAGATGAAAGCTCACATTGTTGTTCCAGTTGCAGCCATGAGAGCCGCCAAAATTGATGCACATGTATGAATTATCATTTTCGAGGCTTCATCAATAGTCCCTAGGCACACACAAAATTGCTCATTACCGCCACGAATGAACGCCAAAAGTCCATAAGCTGAGAAGAAAACATCAATTTCAATTGGTTTGTGCTATTGTTTGATATAAATTGTCATTCAGTAAAAATTAGATATGTAAAGGGAATAGAGATCACCCTTGCACCTGTAACACGTGAAAAGATAGAGCACTCCAGGTGCCTACATCACATGCATGGTATACCACTCCTGAAATCCCATTAGTCGTAAAGAGCACCCAGATAGAAAATGCCTGCAAAAGGCAATGATAGGTTAATTAGCATTGGAGATCTTCAGAGATGATCGATGGTTTGAAAAATTGTCATGACTGTCATAAATGATAAATATAACTGCAAGCTAGAGTTCAAGGAACTGAAATATCCCAATAGTGAACATACATACTGACTCATTATTAACAACTTCAGTGCTAGAAGATAGTTAAGTGATAATACAGACTCGTTCAGTGCTAGAGGATAGTTAAGTGACGTGTAGTCATGTGAATGTCAAGCACCATCAGACTGTCAATTATGTAATTGTGATGATGAAACTGTCAATCATCTCCTCGTTCAATGTCCTGTGGTTTATGGTATTTTGTTTTATATCTTGAGGGCTGCAGGTAGGATGTGTGATTTGCCGCATTCGGTTGGTAGTGTGCTGGTCAGTCGGAAGGGCTACAATCTTATGGAGCAGGGAAAGCAACTATAGAGGAGGTTACTGACAGCAATTTTGTGGGTACTGTGGCTTGTTGGAAGGCAAAAGTAATTGGGGTAAGGGAGCTTATTGCTTATTATAGAGTAATAGCAAATGTAAATTTTATGGCATCAACAGGATGAAGTCAAAAAGTAGAAATTGCATAAGCAAGGCCCCCAGCCAAAATGATAATGCATCAAACAAAAAACGAAACAGGAGTGAGTACCCATCCATATATAGGATGTAAATGTCAAATCTATGAATCAGTTTTGTAAATATTCAGCAAGAATTTACTACATTAGGAGGTAACACATCATTTGTCTGCTATCTAGATTATAAAACTGTCATGTTCCCATGACCATGAACCGGGTCACTTGACTGAGCCAGGCACCACAACTCAACGAGTTAACCAGTTTGGATAGGAGTGTCGGTTGTGTCATAACAAATTTCCTCGAGTACCGTTTTTTATTTCTTTTATTTCATTTGCTGTAATCAGGACCGTTGGCACCTTCTTCTCAGATTGGGGAGATAAATATCAATCATTGTAAGACCCTAAATTTCATTAATGAAAAACCAATTTGCTTTCAATTTTGAAGGTTAGGCTCTGTTGCAGAGAGAAAGCAGCTTGCTGCTAGTTCTAGTTAATCAAATTATTTGTAGTTGTACAACAGTACACTACAATTGGTATCAGGCTCCTTTCCTGGGATCTGTATCCATGGTCACCAAGCAACAAATTACAGACCTCAGTATTACAGTAAATCAACACTCGCAATCCATCTCTACTATTGAATCAGACATCGCTGCCTTAAAAACTTCAGGTGCTAATGTCGAATCACAACTCGCTGTCATTCTTAATCTTCTAAAGGACAAGCATCCACCACCAGATCCACCGAATGATGATGATGCAGAAACTTCAGATCGATCTATCAATGGAGCTCGACAACTTATTCCCAACTTACATCCACCTAATCGATTTTCTCGTACCCCAAAGATTGATTTTGCAAGATTTAATGGTATTAATCCTCGCAGCTGGGCTCTTAAATGTGAACGATACTTTGCGTTTCACAAATTTCCTGATGAAGATCGAGTTGATATGGCTGCAATTCACTTCGACACTCAGGTCGATTCCTGGTGGGTAAACTACCAACAAGGTAAAACATCTATCCAATGGAGTGATTTTGTTTGTGATTTATGTATTCGATTTGAAGATATTGCCCAGGACAATTATGTGGGTAGTTTCAATAAATTATCTCAAACTACAACTGTAGAGGAGTACTTTGATCAGTGGGAACATTATAAAGGTTTTATGGTTGCTAACAATCCCTCTCTACCAGAGAGTTTTTATACCCTCAGTTTTATTACTGGTTTAAAAGATGACATACGCAACACTGTGAACAAGTTCAAACCTGCAACTACCTCTTAAGCTTTTTTCTTAGCAAGGATGCAACAGGATTAAATGCACTATCAACTTAAGCCACTCAAATCATTTTCTAGACCCTTTCAACCCACACCACTATCTGTTTCTCACCCACCTTCATCTATTAAGCCATTTTTCTCTTCTAGAACATAGAACTCACCCACTACTCCCATTGTCACATATCCTACCACACCAACAAAAACCTCACCTGACATACTCATGCTCAAATGGAAGTGAGGAAAGATAAAGGATTATGTTATAATTGTGGTGAGTTCTATAGACAAGGCCATAGGTGCAAAACTCAACAACTCCTTATGTTAATTTCTGATGAAGAAGCAGAAGAACAAGCACAACTGAATACTGATGATTCCACTGTTGCTTCTCCTTCCTCTCCTGATTCTCCTATTGAGATATCTATGCATGCATTAACAGGGAATATTGTTCATGACACCATCAGAATTAGAGGTCACTTGCACAAGCACCCTATAATGGTTCTAGTTGACACTGGCAGCACCCACAGCTTCCTTGATTCTTCACTGGTGGATAAACTGGGCATTCATGCTTCTCCAACAGGTCCAATGTTAGTTACTGTGGCCAATGGGGATAGCCTCATGATCCAAGGCATATGTCACAACTTATATTGGGAATTGCAGGGCTATAACTTTTGTTCTACCTTAAGAGTCTTACCATTGGGAGGTTTTGATATGGTATTGGGGGAAGATTGGATACAACAATTGGGAGACATCACCTTCAACTTTGCTCAATTGAAGATTTCCTTTATGCATCAAGGTAGTTACATCACACTTCAGGGCAGTCCTTCTAAACCTTCCCTTAACATCATTTCTGGCTCTTCATTCAAAAATTTCCTCAAAAGTAACACCCCAACATTAATTGGTCAATTCTTTGCTATTTATACTCCAATCTCTGCTTCCATTCCTACCCCAGTACAAGAAGTTTTAGACTCCTTCTCTGATGTATTTGCAGAACCTACTACACTTCCCCCACATAGAAAATTGGATCATAAAATTCCACTTAAACCAGATTCTTTACCAACCTCCCAAAGACCCTATAAATGCCCTTATATCCATAAATTTGTAGTGGAACAAATGGTTCAAGAGATGCTTTCTTCAGGACTTATACAAAATATTAACAGTCCTTTTGCTTCCCCTATTCTGCTTGTGAAAAAGAAAGATGGTACATGGAGGTTATGTGTTGATTATAGGAAGCTCAATGAGTTGACTGTTAAAGACAAATTTCCCATTCCTCTGATTGATGAGTTATTGGATGAACTCAAAGGAGCTGTTATCTTCACAAAAATTGACTTAATACCTGGCTATCACCAAATAAGGGTATTTGGTCATGATATATTCAAAACAGCATTCAGAACTCACCATGGCCATTATGAGTTCAGAGTCATGCCATTTGGCCTTACAAATGCTCCTGCTACATTCCAGGCCTTAATGAATGATATCTTTCAACCATTTCTCAGGAAATTTGTTTTGGTCTTTTTTGATGATATCTTGGTTTACAGTTCTTCCTTGGCAGAGCATGTGCAGCACCTCCAACAAATCTTTACAATCCTCTGACAACATTCCTTATATGTTAAACTATCTAAATGTGTCCTTGCTCAACCTCAGTTGGACTACTTGGGACATCTTATTTCTGCAAATGAAGTAGCTGCTGATCCAGAAAAAATTGTTGCTATGCAATCTTGGCCACTCCCTTCAAACTTGAAGCAATTGAGGGGATTCTTAGGCCTCACTGGTTATTATAGAAGATTTATCAAAAGTTATGGTACCATCTATAAACCTCTTACTGATATGCTTAAGAAAAATGCATTTCATTGGTCTCCATCAGCACTGGAAGCATTTGAGACTCTCGAAAAGGCAATGACAAAAGCTCAAGTATTAGCATTACCATATTTTACAAAGCAGTTTACCCTAGAAACAGGTGCATGTGACAGAGAAGTGGGAGCAGTACTTATGCAAGAAGGCAGACCAATTTGTTTTTCAGTAAAGCTTTGGGTCCTAAAGCCTTGGCATTATCCACCTATGAAAGGGAATTTTTAGCAATTTTCATGGAAGTGCAAAAATGGAAGTACTACCTTTCTCATAGTAAGTTCATAATCAAAACTGACCACCAAAGCTTGCAACACCTAATGGATCAAAGACTCTCCACTTCCTTACAACAAAAATGGTTGGTTAAGTTGATGGGCTTTGATTATGTCATCAAATAAAAAAAGGGTCAAGAAAATGTGGTTGCTGATGCTCTATCCAGGCTTCCAACCACCTCTGTAGCTTGCAATGCACTATCGCTGAGCACTCTTTAGTGTACACAAGAAGTAATCTCCAGTTATGAAGGTGACTCTGTGGTTCAACAGCACATTGCATCATTGCTTGTCAACCCAGATCATCTTAAACTCTCTTATTCACAAGGCATACTGAGATTCAAAGGAAGACTATACATTGGCTCAGGTAATGCTATCAGAAACTCCATTCTGCAATCTTTACACTCATATGCTATTGGGGGGAACTCAGGCATGCTAGGTACTTACCAGAGAGCCAAATCTCATTTCTTTTGGCCAAAAATGAAACATGATATTCTGCAGTTTGTAGCCACTTATGAAGTATGTCAATGCAACAAGGGCACTACTTCTTTCCCCAATGGCCTTTTACAAACTTTACCAATCCCATAACAGTCATGGAAAGACATCTCCATGTATTTTATTGAAGGACTACCTATTTCCAATAAGAAGAGTGTCATCTTAGTCATTGTGGATAGACTAACCAAATATAGCCACTTTATTCTATTGAGTCATCCATTCACAACTGTATCAGTTGCCAAAGAATTTCTCAATAACATATTCAATCTCCATGGTTTACCCAGCTCCATAGTCAGTGACAGAGACAAAGTCTTTGTCAGTAATTTTTTTCAAGCTTTATTCAAGACATTAAGCACAACCCTCAAGCTCTCCACTGCTTACCATCCACAAACAGATGGGAAAACTGAAAGAACTAATGCCTGTGTAGAACAGTATCTCAGGTGTATGACTAGCTCTAACCCCAAGAAATGGACACAATGGTTAGACCTTGCTGAATGGTGGTTCAACACCAACTACCATTCTAGTCTGAAGATGTCACCCTTTCAAGCCTTGTATGATTATCAACCTACCTATCTCATCTTTCCAATTCAGGCTACAACTTCAGTTGCATCTGTGGAAAGTTACCTGAAAGAGAGAGACATTACGTTGCAACTTCTGGAAGAAGATTTAGCAAAGGCACTGGCTAGAATGAAATTCTTTGCAGATAAGAAACGCATAGATAGAGAATTTGCAGTGGGAGGTATGGTATTTCTCAAACTAAAACCATATAGACAATCCTCAGTTGCAATCAGAAAAAATTTCAAGCTTTCTGCCAAATACTTTGGTCCCTTTTCAGTGCTGAAAAGAATTGGTGCAGTGGCTTATAAATTGCAGTTACCAGTCGGGTCTCACATCCACCCAGTTTTCCATGTATCTCAACTTAAGAAGCACATTGGACTCAAGGCTTCTACTCTTCCATTCCTGCTTGTGGTGGATGATAATGGTCATTTTGTGGTTCAACCAGTGGCTATGTTGGATACTCGCCCTCCACTCATGGATAACCATTTTTTCCATCAGGTACTCATACGCTGTTCTAACTCTGCTGCAGCTGATGCTACATGGGAAGACACTGCTCACATCCGTGCTGAGTTTCCAGAATTTATCCTTGAGGACAAGGATTTTTAAAGGGGGAGGCATTGTCATGTTCCCATGACTATGAACCGGGTCACTTGACTGATCCAGGCACCACAACTCAACGAGTTAACCAGTTTAGATATGAGTGTCGGCTGTGTCATAACAAATTTCCTCGAGTACCGTTTTTTCATTTCTTTTATTTCATTTGATGTAATCAGGGCCGTTGGCACCTTCTTCTCAGATTGGTGAGATAAATACCAATCATTGTAAGACCCTAAATTTCATTAATGAAAAACCAATTTGCTTTCAATTTTGAAGGTTAGGCTCCGTTGCAGAGAGAAAGAAGCTTGCTGCTAGTTCTAGTTAATGAAATTACTTGTAGTTGTACAACGGTACACTACAAAAACATGCCACTAGAGATTGAACCTGAAGTAATGAACTTAATGGATACTAAAAAGAGTCACAGAACTCTAAGGAATTGAATCCCTGAAACACATTAGAGAGCAACAACCTCATATGAAACTTCAATACTGCTATTGAATCAGTTAGGACTCAAAAAATGAACTACCGAGACAAAATTGAATGAACCCATGAATTTTTTTACACCAAATTTAAGAATAAGAGTTCGGGTGGGGTTAATTACCTTGAATTTCTACGAACCACAATATGATCTTGATCACTGGAGAAACCACCACACCGGAACTTCTAAGTAGTAAAAGGAGAAGTAGTTAAGACTCAAAATCAATACCCCATATAAGCTTTGAAGCAAAGATTAACCATGGATGAGAGGTCCCAAGATATCTCTCAGATTCATTTCTTTTCCCAGTTCTTTTATTCATTTTTGAAAAGAACAAGGAAAACAAAACATGGAAAACAATACATCGTAGTTTACGAAAACGGTTTTTGAAGAGAAAAAACGGTTTTAAGATACATGTCTAGCAAACATCTTTTTTCTTATTATTATTCTTTTTTTTCGATAAAAGAAAATTTTGCATTATAAATAGTTAAATTGAAATTGTATCTTTCCAGGAGACAGAGACTACAATTTTCTAAAGGAAAATTATTCGAGAGGTTGATGTTTATAGCAGTGTCTCTAGTAGACCGAAAATGATACACATCCCCACTCCCTTCCTCATGCCTTTCCCACTCATATGTGTTAAGTATCCGTTGGTTAAATCCATTATTGACCCCCTGCTAATCTCAATCCAGGGATCAAGAGTTAAGAACGATAACACCTAATGGGTGAAGGGAGTGGGGGAATTAATTGGGGGAAATGTAGCACTTCCGCTAACAGACTTTGCAACTGCATCAAAAACCTGATTATCTCCCCTGCTAACAAATGAAAAATTACAATATAAAAAGCTTAAACTTAAATGTTTTATTTCTCTTAGAATGTTCATGTTCTCCCATTGGATCAGAAGGACATTCTATGTGATTGATTGGATTACTAGTTTTGTGTTAGTTTCTATATGAATCTTCAACATATGATTTTCTTTCGCCCATGCTAAGATGCACGTATGGCCATGCATTCACCAGACTCTGGACATATAACTCCATCTGAGAATCTCCCTTTGACTCCCAAACTACTTCTTGTATTTGTACGTAACACAATGCAAGTTCCAAGCTTATTAGTTTCATGACAAAAAGAAGCATCAACATTAAATTTGAAAATATCAGGTAAAAGTGGTTTCCACTGAGAAATTTTACCATTGCATTCAAGTTACTATTATTAGTTAATGGTTCATGCAGATGAGAATGCAAATGATGATGTATCTTGTGCATGAAATTAATAGGGTTAGGAGAGACTCCCTGAAATAATGCATCACATCTGTCTTTCCAAATTACCCATGCACTTATCATCAAAGTATAAAGTAATTTCTCCTCTGTAGAATGACTGGTTCCAAAAATCCAACTTTCCACCCATTTTGAAACACGATTGCAGTTATTTTGAACTTCATTTATGTCCACATTTACCAACCTCAAGACTTTTCTTGCATGATCACATTCAAATATTATATGCTCTATAGTTTCTTCACAACTTCCACATATGGCACAGTGAGAGTTAATATTATCATTATAACGGGATAACTTATGTCTTGTGTTGCGCAGTTCTTTAATGCATTTCCAGGCAAAAATCTTAATCATGTGAGAAGTATTTGTCTTCCACAATGACTTCAGACCTTGTTTTGAATATCTCTTCCATTAACTTGAACATCTGCAGAGCTCATAATAAGATGCTTATAGGTACTTTTAACAGAAAACTTCTTATCTTTTGCTGGCACCCAAATCATTATATCTTCTCTAGAAGTATCCAGAAATAAATTCTGAAACTTCTGAGAAGTATTATCACTAAATAATTGGTGAAGAAGATCAGTATTCCAGTTATTAGAATTTGTAAGTAAAAGCTCCTCAACATGTTGATAAAATATGAAGAGATCATTAATTGGAGAGGAAGGAGAGTTCATGCCAGGTATCCATTTATCTAGCCAAATTTTGGTTTTCTTTCCATTATTAACTTTCATAAAATAATTCTGTTGAACATCCTGAAGACCTTTGATAATTCCATTCAAAGTGTAAGAACCATTACCTGATTTAATATTTTGATGTAAAATATCTCCATGTTTAAAGTATTTACTTCCCATAATATTAGTCCAAAGAACATCAGATTCAGTGCATAATCTCCATGCCAACTTTGTGAGCAAAGATAAATTTAGTTTTTCTAGATCTCCGAAAGCCAAGCCACCTAAATCTTTAGGTTTACATACCTTATGCCATGCTATTGGATTTGAACCTCTATTAGAGTTATACCCCCAGAAAAACTTTCTCTGAGTTGTCGTAAGCTTTTTAGTAAGTTTGTTGGTAGCTTGAAGTACCCATCTAGTAAATTGGCACTGAGTTGAGGACATGGTTTATCATTGTTGATTTGCCAACTTGAGTAAGAGATGTAGAAGACCAAGTTGTATATCTTCTCATAAAGTTTTCTTCGATTTCCTTGAAAGCTTCTTGTTTTGAATTCCCTAGAAGCAGTGGAGAACCAAGATATGTTTCTTTGGAGCTCATAGGTTTAACACCAAGTAACTGAGTGAGTGATTCAATAACTTCTGGATTGGTTTTCTTGCTGAAGTGAATTGAGGACTTCTCAAAATTTATGACTTGACCTGATTGAGTGTTGAAATTATGTAGGATATCCAAAAAATTATTAGCTGAAGTAATATTTGCTTGAGTGAAAAATCAAGTAGTCATCTGCGAAAAGAAAATGATTAATGGTTGGAGAATTAGCAGCCACTTTAATACCTTTAATGGTGTTACTCTGTTGAGTAAAAGAAAGATGTATTGATAATAATTCCATTACAAGAATAAATATATATGGTGACAAAGTATCACCTTGTATGACTCCTCTTGTAGGATGAAATTCTTCACAAGGAGACACATTAAGTATGACAGAAAGAGATGTAATGCTGATGCGTTGATGTATGAGTGCAAGAAAATCATTATTGAATCCAAAATACTTTAGAACTTTGATTAAGATATCCCATTCTAGTCTATCAAAAGCTTTAGGTATGTCTATATTCAAAGCCATCCAACCAATTTGCTCTCTTTTCTTTTTCATATAATGTAGTGTTTCTTGAGCAATAACAATATTGTCACTTATAACTAAGTCTCCCAGAAACATAAGCATGCTTGATAAGGTGACATGATTTTCTCCATCAAAGGCTTAAGTCTTTGAATAATAAGTTTAGAAATAATCTTGCATGAAGTGTTGCATAAACCAATTGGTCTATAATCAGCTGCACAAGAATGCTTTTTCTTCTTAGGAATGAGAGAAACATAAATTTTGTTTATCTGCTTCAGAATATGCTTGGTTTCAAAAAATCTAGTGACCATCTGGCAAACATCTTCACCAATAATGCTTCATTGGCTTTTGTAGAAGCCTGCTTGAAATCCCTCAGGACCTGGAGCACTCCAGTTCTCCATTCTTCTGAGAGTATCATGTATTTCTTAATGTGAAGGTATAGCTGTGAGATGGAGATTATCATCCTCGGTAATAATTAAAGGGAGAATCATGAACAAGTCTTCATCAAGATTGATTGTAACAAAAGTACTTATATCTTTAAAGTGAGAATTAAGATGATTTGACATTTCCTCTCTTGTGTGACGACAATTGATGTTGTCATCTTGCATAGAACCAATGTTGTTCCTTACTTTCCTTCCGTTGGTTTTAGTATGGAAATAACAATATCTAACATTATCTAACATATCGTATTTGTTTTTATAGTGGTCGAGGACTCGCCGCCAGTATGAGGCAGTTCACGGGAAAGACCTTCAACAAAATAGTAGCTATCGCATCTTAGAAAACACAACCTATGATTTTGACAAATACGAACAAGGATTTTTTCAAATGTTGTGATCTATCTTATCAATGTAATAAAAGATGTATGTTTTCCAAATTCAATGAATGAAAAACCATTTTGGTCTATTTTGTTTTATGTTTATTCCATTTATCAAAAGAAAAAAACAAATATTTTCAAAAAATTTAAGTATTTTCGGCCAGGTTTTAATCTCAAATGACATAGTCGTTTTAACCATAAAATTGAAAATTCATACTTATAGTTTGGATAATGAACGGCGACTAAACCGTAAACACAATATCAGTTGGGATATTATAGTTCACAAACCATAATCCCAATATCGTTTTGGAAGATGGTTTTTCAGTTGGGATTTAACAGGTTACGGCAGGATATTCTGGCCGTTAGATGCGATTCCCATAATTGTGGATACTTATGGTTGATTTTGTAAATTTTTTTATTGTATTCCATCAAAATTTTTACTTTTCATTCATCAATTCATAATATTACCATTATATAATTTAGCTAGGACGCGTTACATTTAATAGTTATACCCAAATGCCAAAGAAAAAACATGGAGTAATACAATTAAATATTCAAGCTTGGTTTTAAATCTCAATAAACTCTCTCGTGATCCAATAACATTTCTCATGATCAAATTCTTTGCGATGAATAGTTAGGTAACGGGCAAGAGCCCATGCTACCTAAAAAACAAATCAAGGTAAAGTTAGTATTTTATTCAAAACTTACTTGATCAGAAAACATTTGTGCATACCCGCTCTATTGAAAAAGGGCATTTCGGGACTCATGCCTTCACCCGTGCAAATTGCTCCCTAAAACCTTTCATTCCTAGGTAGAGCTCCTTGAACCTATCATTTATTTGGTTCATTGATCTTCCATTTTCATTACCATCTATGACCACAAAGACCATAAATATACGGTTCCATTGAGAATCATCACTTTTTCCCGTGTTAATGCATTGATTTTCCTCATACTTTCTCACTCTGAGCATCGCTCTTACGATTACCATATATTCTTTCGTGGTGTACAAAGTAACTATGTTTCTTCATTTTTTTGCAACAATAGTGAAAGAGAGAGTTTGTGTTTTTGAACAAATTCTTAGTTGGAGAAGGGTCATTTTATAGAAAATAATGATCCAACGACTAGTTTTTTTTAAAAACTAGCCGTTCCTAGAAAAAACTCAATGCATTAACTCATCGAAGTTGGATATTTACGACCAGGAAAAATAAAATAACCCGACTTATATAGGGGTTACGTCTTGGTCTTTCCAAGTTTCCCGATCGTAACTTGTTTCTCGACTTGGTTGTTACCCTGACACATCCGTAACTCTGAACTTGCCCAGCCGTTTTCTCGGATGATATGGGGGACCCATTAAAACGACTGGGAAAGTTCATATTTACGGCTGTGTCAGGGTAACAACCAAGCCGAGAAACAGATTACGTTCAGGAAACATGGAAAGACCAAGCCATCACCAGCATATCGTCTAGGTAATTTTATGTTTCCGGACCGTATATCTCCAACTCCAGTGAGTTAACGCGTTGAGTTTTTTCAGGAACGGCTAGTTTTTTCAAAAACTAGCCGTTGGGTCATTCTTTGCTATAAAATCACTATTCTCCAACTAAGAATTTGTTCAAAGACACGCGCGCGCGCATACACACACACTCTCATGCACACAATTGTTGCAAAAAAAGGAAGAAATATGGTTACTCCGTACACTACCGAAGAGAATGTTGCAATCGTGTGCGTATTGTTTTTGTGGCGTTAGACGGAAATCGTAATGGAAGATCGATGAAACTCATTAAGAAAAGATTAGAGAAGATTTTTCCATAATTGGAAGCTTTCTAACACGAAATTAAAGTCGTAAAGAAAAACAATCCCAATATGCCACGTGCACATAGAGTAAGTTTGTCAATAATTGACCCATCAAAAGTTGTTTTATGCAATACCAACTTAAAGTTGTTTTGTTTTTCAGTGGGAGATGGGCATAGATGATTATGAGGATGTCCATGGAAAGAAGTTTGACCTTCATGGTTTTTATCATGTCTTGGAAGAAAGTATATACGCTGACTTCTTCCACTATTATTAAGACCCATATTTACAATGTAATGATATTTTCTTTAAAGTTTATGCTATGAAATATGTATGCCTTTTCGTTTCAGTGAAAAATATATGGTCTTTCCATTTATTTGGTTCCTAAAAATGACACAATTATATAAGAATAGAGAAACACTAAAATTTCATTCAGACCATTACAGTTAAGAAGAAATACAAAACCCATATGTTTGTCAGTTGACGGCTGAGAAAACTTGCCAACCCAACCGATACAAAACTTTGCGGCTGTGAAACTAGTAAAACGGCTAGGAAACTAGAATTACGGGGGGGG